>NC_041391.1:391744464-391798859 GCF_002162155.2 Triticum dicoccoides
AACCCGGGTCATCCGGAAGTACTCCCGGATCATCCGGACCAAGCCCGGATCATCCGGACCTCCTCCCAGATGTCCGGTTAACCCTGAAACTGACATAGACAGATTTTTGTTTCGACCATATCTAATTCATCCGGAGAGCGTTTTTGACGTTCTTTAGCTCGTTTTTAAGCTATTGACATCCCCCATCCCACAAAAATACCACCAACATCATTTGACTCCATCGAAGTTTTGGAACTTTGGCATCTTTGCCTAGGGCCACCACCATATCATCCGCATTACCACCACCGGCTTCCGCAACATAACCCATTTTGTTGCCCATTGCATATGTGGTTGTTTGAGTTGTGATTAGAGTCTCCTAAGGTGTTTCGGCTACTTAGGGATGGTTGCTTCTTCATCAACCACCACCTCCACTTCCACATAACTTTGCCCACCATACACTTCCACCAACCTAAACTTAACCCATTTGTTGTTTGATCTTGTTTGAGTTGTGGCGTGTGTCTCCTAAGGTGTTTCGGCTACATAGGGACGGCAACTTCAACTCCGACACGTGTATAGCCCATCATTTCACTTCCACATTGCCAAGTGCAAACCACCACCGCCTTTCCACTACCACTATTTGATATTTGCCTTCGGAGATTTTGAGTTTGCGGTTTTTCCGTTTCCTAGGGTGTTTCGGCTAACTAGGAATGGGTCTACATCGGCAACACCGCCTCTCATCATCACCAAGGACGGTAACCTCGACAACACCATTGTATATTCCCCTTGCCATTGCATTGATAACCCCTAGCCCATTTTGTGTTACTTGCCTATCGAGACTAGCCATTGAGTATTGCCAGCAACGTTACTTGTGCACATTAGTGATTTACACCTTCCCATATCATACATACCATATCATCGTGGTGCTTATATTGGTACCATATCTTGTGTCACAATTTTGTTCCCGCATATACACAATTGCTATCTTGGTTTGTGCATTGTGCAAAAGTGGCCATACAAAAAAAAGAAATAAATCTTTTAAGCAAAAGAGAAAGAGCAAAGAAGCTTGTAAGCAAGTGCCATAGCATCATACCACATTGCATATAAGATTGTCATATCCGATCATCTTGGATCATCTTGTGATAAACACCGGGAACCATACATACATAGCATACTTGGGATAGAAAGTTTATCCATTTTGCATCTTGTAGGTTGTGCACAAGTGTCGTATCCGCCAATAGAGCAATCGTGCTAGCGTTTCTCTTGAGTTGTGCAACACGAGCGTTTTCCGTGGATTCCACATTTTGTGCTCATTCCTTGGTTGCACGACCCCATTTATCTATCTCTGTGTGTGTTTCCGTGTACCTTTCATTGCTATTGGTCTACTTGTTTCGCTTGCGAATTTGTGAATCTTTCTCAACATTATTGACTCTTGCTAACATTTTGCGTCAAATTTTTGTGCCACTATCCTCACCGAGCTCCACCATAAGATTTACTTGTGTAAGTGTGAGACCGATAAGAATTGGTACCAATTGTGCTATTTCCTTGTTACACATTTGTGATCATTGATCAATTTTCAACATCGGTCAAGGTACATTTGGTATAGTTCTTCTCTTTATCCCACTCATACTTGCTCGATTCTTGTGATGGATAGGCAAGTCATTTCATCTCCGGTCTTTGACAACCACGACGGCGTGAACAACTACAACACCAAAGCGTCCATCTTTGATCTACAACATCAAATACAAGGCGCACAATCAATATTGCGAGAGCGCATCAAGAACATCTCCATCGACATTCGTCACTCCGAAGCAAGGAAAAGGGACTACATCAACAAGAAGCTTTCCGCACGTAAAGAGGAGCAAGATGCAAGGATGGAGGAGATTAGAGCCTTGATCAAGTCCTCTTCCCCTTTGTCATCTTCAAGGCGGCGACGTTCAAGCCACAAGTCTTCGGAGCGCGAAAAAGACGCAAGTGCAAATCGTCCCCGTCCACATATACATGGCGACCACCGTCACATTCGCGATCCACATCGTCATGAAGGGAAAGTCACCTCCAAGCAACATGTGCACGATGACGACGAATGACATCTACTACGAGCTCAAGCACGACAACGACATCATCATAATGAAGATGCTCCACAAGCGCAAATGCAAAAGTCCCAACAAGCCCTACTTCACACCAAGTCCAAGCTTCATGAGCAAAAGAGAAGACCGCGAGACGACCACCACCAAGACGGCGCTACGGCTACAACAACCACTTTGGCATCTTCGCCAAGTCCTATCAAGGAATCTTCACCTTTGGATGTACGGCATCTTCGCCTACTTCCCACGAGTATGCCTACAACAACTTCATCAAGTCCAAGGCGACCACCTACAAGCGAGGGCGACACTTCCATCTTTGGAAGCCTCTCAAGGAAGATGGCCGAGCATGGGAAATTCCCTTCGGTCATGGAGACGAGATACGAGGTGCCACATCATATGGGCCTCCCACACCAAGATGGTGACAAGAAGGTCGAGCAAGGGCCATCCCCTTCGACCACGGTGATAGGAGTTGAGCATGGAGACATTTGCACCAACATCTCTTCGACACCCACATATGTCGAGATTCCCCATTTTTCATGTGAGGAGAGACAGCATCCCATGAGTGAGATAAGTGACTCCACCATATGTGACATTGAGAGCATTTCTTGTGAGAGGATGAGTGTGACCACCACTAGCCCCACACATGAGAGCATGCCACACATCCTATGTGAGGTTGAGTGCCATTTGAGTGACTCCACCAACCATATGAGTGAGAGCATCCTTGAGGGAGTGAGTGAGCCACAACACTTAGCGAGTGAGGTAGTTGACACGGCATGTGAGGCCACTATGATTTCTAACGACTTAACCTCTACTCCTAGTGTGTTTTCTTCTTGGGTGCTAGGTCTCCTACATGACGACATGCCTACCCTTGACGAGTCCATCCCTCCAATGGGAAAACCGATGGCCATGGTGGATGATGATGCACCCCCACATGGTTCCATCAAGATGAAGATGACAACGAGTGGATCTTCGACACCTCACCGACAACACATGAGAGATGCTCCAAAGGTAACATAGGTGATGGTGCTTCTCTTGTCCCACTAGTGGACTCTTTTGACATCAATTGCTTGCATGATGTTGACCCACCTATTCCCATGCTTCATTCTAGTGCGACTCCCTCATGTCATGACTTACCAATTTATGATGAATATGATGATGAGCATGTTGAGTTGCCTAGTTGTGATGCTATGCTCCATAGGATATCATGCGAAAATTCTTTTGGCCACATCATGTTTGACAATCCTTTGAACTTATCATATGCTATGAGTGAGATCTCCCATATTGTTTCATCACAATCTCAACATAGTAATTATGCATGCCCCATTAAAATCAATCCCGTTTGCACTTATGGCATAGATGACGAGATGATGGTCATTGGCTTTTGCTTCTCTTGTTATGATAATGCCATGCTTCCTTTACATGATTTGCGCAATTCCTCTACTATGACATGCTATGATCACATTGTTTCGAATATGCATTGTTTTGGATGTTGTCAATATTCTCCATGTGATGTTTCCAGTAATGCTCATAAGGAGACCCCCATAGTTTCCTCGTACATATTAGGAGATCTTGATGCATTTCATACTTTGCATGATTCCCATGATAGTGTACACCATATGCATTCCATGAATAACAATGCTCTAGATATTGCTCGTGACACATTACACAATTTGAGTCTCCATTATGCTATACATAATAACAAACCTCTCATGATGGATGACATGTTTCTATATCACACATCTCATTTATTTGAGCATTGGCTATTTAGTGCTAACCAACACAAGCACGTGCACATCATGATGGATGATGTGTACATATACCACGCACACACAATTTTTCCTTTCTCTTTGTTTTGTGTAAGTACTCACATATACTCGTCAACCTCTCAATCCCAAGAGTTGACGAAATGAGCTCTTGGGAGCAACAATGCTTTGGGATCCCGTGGACTATCATTCCCACCATTCTCTTTGCGCAAGGACTACATGCATCTCTTTTACTTGGCTCTCACACGGCTATGGGATATATATCACTTGTCACCTTATGCTCATTTTACTGTGTTCACATTGCATGATATCCTTGCTTCTATGCCTTTGCCATGCAATTGTGACCCTTGTTTGCATCTACCCATGATTCACCATTATGCTACTTCTATGGGCATTTGCATGCTTGGTGGAGATACTTGTTGCTATTGCCATGATTTCTTTGCGCACCATGTTATTTATGCTTGTTGTGTTGGGAGAGTCATGATGTGCCATTGCTATTTACATATGGTCTCTCGCCAATACATTGCTGATATTTTTCTCATATCTTGCTTTCATGCTTGTGATATGTCATGTGCATTATTAATGCCCACTATTTGCACACATGACGTGCTCGCCATGATTCCTTCTAGTATGTTGCATATTCGCACTACTAGCATGCTTGACTTGATCGCTATGATTGCTTGCTATGTTGCATCACCCATGTTCCACTATTACTTGCTTTCTTGGGTTGATGACATATATGCTCATGCCTCTCACATCATATATCTTGATCATTGTCTCTTGTGTCCATTAGCTGCCTCTTTCATATCCACTTGTATTGAGTGCAACCATACTATGCTTATTGATCTTGGAGACTTTGACACTTTATTGTGATGCATGCTTGTTTGATTGAGCCTATTGTATTTGGTTGTTCTCACATCATATGCCTCCATACTATACAATAATCCCTTGTCCTTTCTTACGATGAGTAGGATGCATACACTTGTTTGGTATGTTACCAGACGAATGATAGGTTTTGCACTTCCGCTAACCTCATTGTTTTTCTGAGTGTTTGTCATGTTCTTTTGTTTTGAAGGATTCAAAAGGCATTACCGTCATGAGACATATTGGTTATGTGAAGGCATACATGATGTGCTACTCCAACATCTACGGAAGCATTCATAAGGTGAACTCCTTCCCTTTCAGCCATCCTCAAGTTTACATATTGGATGGGTCACTCTTTCATTGTTGTTTCCTTCTTATTGTTTACATGCTACATCTCACGAATGGAGGAGCGACATTGGAGATTGGATCTATGGACCTTCACATTGAGGAGCGCTCGCACTTATTGGATGCACCTTTAGAACTCCACTCATGCCACGACATCGAGCATTGGTACACCGACACCTCCATATTTGTTGATTGTGCTCATACATGTCATGCTCGATGGACATTTCATACTCACAACAAGTTTGCACCGTATGCATGGATTGACTCACATTATGCTTGCCTTGTTGCATCTATTTCCATGTCATCCATGATATATGAGCTTGTGCATTTCCTTAGCAAATTTGTTGTGATCTACCTTGATGGCATATTCATACATCATGATCATATTGCCCACCATCAATTGCATGATACCATACTCATATTGAGCATCCATTGCCATATTCATGCTATTGATGAACCATCTCTCTATGACATCATTTTGCACAATGGTAGAATTTGTCGCTTTGTGCACCATGCTAATTACCCCATGAATGCTTTGCATATCAATCTATATCATCTTTATAAGCTTCATGCGCTTTGTCACAAACCATCTTGCCGCACGGACTCATATTTACTTCATGGACACTTTGTGTGCGCTAACCATTGTATTTCCAAGTGTACTTTGTGTTTGCTCATTTTGCATCTACAGCATACCGGAGACACCTTGGAGTACTTGGATTATGCAATGCCTTCATCCAGGTCCAACTACAAGTCCGTCCACAACAAACAGTTCCATGGTGATGAGGATCACGATCCAAGGTTGGATCTTTCCCAAGGGGGGGGGAGATGATGCGGAGCATCCCACGTTCATCCCCATGTACACTCCGACTACTCTCCAAGCCCCAAGAGGACATATGACGAGACTTCAAACATACGCCATTGGACACAAGGTGAATTCACTCCTCTTCGAACCGTCACTTTTCACATATGAGACATGGCTACTACCTAATGCATGGACCTTGCCTATACTAAGGGACAACCGAGATGACCATGGAGAATCCAAGAACCAAGGCCAAGCATGGAAGAGGAGAAGGAAGAAGAAGAACGGACAAGATAGGACTTGCCCGGATCATCCGGACCCTCAGCCGGAAGATCCAGACCAAGCCCGGATGATCCGAACCCCCACCCGGACGATCCGGGTAATGTGCCCGAAGACACCGGAAGCCTGCTCGACGAAGCCGGATCATCCGGACGGTCGCCCGGATCATCCGAACTCCCGACACCCGGACCATCCGGGCCACCATCCGGATCATCCGGACCCAGCCTGTGTGCATGACTTGGGCCAAGGCTCATGTACCCCTTCGCCCCTCACTTACCCCTTCGTGGCTTAGACTATATATAGACCCCCTCCTCCTCCTAGATAGGGTTAGCAAAGGATTAGCTCATCTGAGATAGAGCTTTTCTCATCCATATGGACCTCCTCCTCGTGAGAGACCGCGGCCTCTTCGGAGAAGATCCACCATGGATTCAAGACCCCTTTACGGGAAGATCCCTCGTGGATTCAAGACCTCCTCTCGGAGATGAGCTACCGCCACTTGTATCGTCCTTTGTTGGATTTGGACCGTGGATCTCTTTGTGTTCCTTGGATCTAGCACATGTGTGATCATATTCGTGTTGGTTGAGTGTTTCTTTTGTTTTTCCCCCGTGATTTCCCTCATGTTCATCCATGCATTCTTCATGTTCCTCGTAGGGATCCTCTCCAAACGTGAAAGATCGTCCCCTAGGGTTCCGCCCTACATCACCAACTCTATCTCTTGTTTCCCCACACATACGGACTCTAAAAACAGCCTATACTCAAGTATTTCGAAATTACATGGGCCTGGCCCAATAATAAGGTGACGCAGCACCTAGAATAGCCTCTGGACGAAAGTTATGAAGTAGCATCTTGTATATTTTGTCCAAGGCTTCATGCACTCATTATGGTGGCTTCAACGTCCTGAAATCATCACTTGTAACTCCGTTCTTGTTCCCCTTGCGCATGCCATCATCTCCATGCTTGTTCTTGCTCCAATGTTCATCGTTCTCCAAGCTAGGCCCTTCATTTGTAAGCAAAACAAATGTATCCAATTTAGGCGGCATCATATTCTCATGAACATTAGAATCATTACCAAGAAACGAAAGTACCTGGTAATTTAATTGGCGTGCGTGAGCTCTAGTAATTGGTCCAGTATGTATAGTAGCAGGGGCTGTGGGTGTAACAATGGTATTGATGTCCTCATCAGATGGCCTCCTCCGTCAAGGAGAAGGACATCACGAAGCTCCGGGAGGCCGGGTACTTGGCCACGGAAATCGCTCACCGACTTCCGGCCAAGGGACAGATCGTCCCCACCCCGGAGCCCCAGGAGAGGGTGGTGTTCCTCTCACACATCATCCGCACGCTGGGATTCCCTCTCCACCCGTTCGTTCGCAGATTAATGTTCTACTATGAGTTAGACTTGCACGATCGGGTCCCCAACTCTATCCTCAACATCTCAGCATTTATTGTCGTGTGTGAGGGCTTCCTCCGCATCCCACCTCACTTCGAGCTATGGCTGAAGACCTTCAATGTGAAGCTGAAAGGATCGAGAAGAGGTGTCTAGAGGGGGGTGATTAGACACTAAGTACCAAAAGTTGCAGCTTTTAACTTCTTTAAGTTGGAGTGGAGTTTAGCCACAAATTTAATACTCACAACACATATCAAGCAAGCATGCAAAGAGTATATGAGCAGTGGAAAGTAAAGCATGCAACTTGCAAGAATGTAATAGGGAAGGGTTTGGAGGATTCAAACGCAATTGGAGACACGGATGTTTTTGTCGTGGTTCCGATAGGTGGTGCTATCGTACATCCACGTTGATGGAGACTTCAACCCATGAAGGGTAACGGTTGCGCGAGTCCACGGAGGGCTCCACCGATGAAGGGTCCACGAAGAAGCAACCTTGTCTATCCCACCATGGCCGTCGCCCACAAAGGACTTGCCTCACTAGTGGTAGATCTTCACGAAGTAGGCGATCTCCTTGCCCTTACAAACTCCTTGGTTCAACTCCACAATCTTGTCGGAAGCTCCCAAGTGACACCTAGCCAATCTAGGAGACACCACTCTCCAAGAAGTATCAAATGTTGTGTTGATGATGAACTCCTTGCTCTTGTGCTTCAAATGATAGTCTCCCCAACACTCAACTCTCTCTCACAGGATTTGGATTTGGTGGAAAGAAGATTTGAGTGGAAAGCAACTTGGGGAAGGCTAGAGATCAAGATTCATATGGTAGGAATGGAATATCTTGGCCTCAACACATGAGTAGGTGGTTCTCTCTCAGAAAATGTATGCTGGAAGTGTAGGTTCATTCTGATGGCTCTCTCCATGAATGAAGAGAAGGTGGAGGGGTATATATAGCCTCCACACAAAATCTAACCGTTACACACAACTTGCCAAACTCGGTGGGACCGAATTGGTAAACTCGGTCGGACCGATTCAGCAAATCTAGTGACCGTTAGGATTTTCTGTGGGACCGACATGCAACTCGGTAGGACCGATATGGTTAGGGTTAGGGCATAATGTAATCTCGGTGAGACCGATTACACAAACTCGGTGAGACCGACTTTGGTAATAAGCTAACCAGAGAGTTGGTCAGGCAAACTCGGTGAAACCGATTACACAAACTCGGTAGGACCAATTTTGATAATAAGTTAACCACAGAGTTTGCATTGTAATCTCGGTAGTACCGATTACTCAAACTCGGTGAGACCAATTATGGTAATGGACATACATAGAGAGATTACAATCCCATCTCAGTGAGACTGAGATCCCTATCTGTGAGACCGATTTGCCTAGGGTTTGTGGCAGTGGCTATGACATCTGAACTCGGTGGCGCTGGATAGAAAGAATTGGTAGGGCCGAGTTAGACTTTTGGTTTAGTACATATGTGGATGTGAGAAAGTAGTTGAGGGCATTGGAGCATATCACCAAGCGTTTTGAGCAAGCAAGCCATTAAGCAACACCCCATCCCCTCTTGATAGTATTGGCTTTTCCTATAGACTCAATGTGATCTTGGATCACTAAAATAGAAAATGTAGAGTCTTGATCTTGAAGCTTGAGCCAATCCTTTGTCCTTAGCATCTTGAAGGGGTTCCACATCTTTTAGTCCATGCCACTCCATTGTTGAACTTGTCTGAAACATACTAGGTAAAAGTGTTAGTCCAACAAGAGATATGTTGACATTAATTACCAAAATCACCCAGGGAGCACTTGTGCTTTCAATCTCCCCCTTTTTGGTAATTGATGACGACATACATCAAAGCTTTAGATAAAGATATAAGGAATAGCAAGTAAAGCTTTGGAAAGACATGTAACATGCATAGGCTCCCCCTACATGTATGCAATCATGTGAATATGGAATATAGAAGCATGTGAGAGCATAACCATGACAGAGTAAGCAATGTGTTACATGTATCTTGGCTATATGCATCAGAGCAAATGATGTGAATATGGGAAATGTACCTTCATGCTCATGAGTCCTTCTTGCAAACAGTATGTACATCAGCAAGAATTCCTCATATACATGATTGTGATGCATATACTTACCTTGTAGTCTTGAGTTGGCTTAGGATGGAATGAACCTGTGAAAATAAGGTTAGATAACACAGATGCACCAACTAGCCAAAGCAAACAAAAGGAAACCACAAGAGTACCAACACTGGGAGGACATGTAGAGTGAGTACTAAGTACCACAGTTAATATAGACATGTCCCCAAAGGTAAAGATGTGCAATGAATTTAAAGAATTTCTTTCTCATAGATGTCTTGCTCCCCCTGAATCTAGCATGAGATACTGGGAGAAGATAGGGAACAGAAAATCAGAGCAAAAAGGCAAAATCAGAGCTCAAAGAAACAAATGAACAGAGCTAATGCAAATAAGCACATACGAACATGTCTTTCCCCTCAAGAAGACATGTGGCATCTCTCCTCTTGAAAACCAAGCATCTGGGATCCTTGAAGATTACTCTCTTCTTGAGTATTCTCTCCCCCTAGAGATATCTCTCTCCCCCTGTGTCACACCCTGCATTTTGTAACATTTCATTTTCATTATTAAAGCATGAAAGTTTGGACCAACAAAAACTTTTTTTTGCATTATTTGGCTTTTATTTGGAGTTGGTTTCCTCTCTGTGTTTCTTTCAAGTGCTTCTTGAAGTCAACTACTCTACCCTCTAAATTCCATCTCCTTACCCCAAGCTCCTGACCAATGACCATGCCAGGTGAATAGTGCTATATAGAATTTTCTTACAAAAATAATTTGGCCAGAAAGTATTTTCTAAAATTAGTTTTCCAAAAACCCCTGAATTGAGGTTTGCACTGCAAGTACTTGATTAAGAGCAGTAAAAATCATTCCAAAAATATATTTGACTCCTATTAGATATAGGATGCCCAGGAACCACAAACCTATAATTTTAAAAATTGTTTTACTATTTTATTTAAAGGCTTTTTCTTAAGGCCAGAAATGGTCTTTAATGGGGAAAATTTATTTTATTGTTTTAAAAATATTTGACAAAATTTATGGAAACTCATAGGACATATATTGTCCATATATAACAGTTTCAACACCTGGTCATGTTCAAAATATTGGTCAAATCCCTCTAAAACCCTTCCTGGATATTTCAAGCTTTTGAAATATTTACAAAGGAAATATTCTCCAAAAATTCCAGGAAAATTCTATCATGTCACATATGACATATTAGATGATCTTGCCAAGCCTCAGGACTTGGAGAACATGATAACACCATCAAAACCCCTCAAAACTATCTCTGTCCATTCTGAAGTTTGATCAACTTTACAATGCCAAGTATGTCCAAATGTTCTCAAACTTGGTGGACATGCTTCATTGGTCTAATGATGCATCTGGACCAAATGGCACAGGTTGGAGAAGAGGAAGTCTTGGTCAAAGTGCCTCAAAACCCTCTCTGACCAGAATCAAGTTTGAACTACTTTGCACTACCAACTTTTTCTCCAAGACCCCAACTTTGGTGAGCCTGACCATGTGACCAAATAAGGCCACCACACCAAGTGGTACATCAAGGAGAAATGATTTACTCCACTGGATCTACACAAATCCATTTCTGCCCATTTCTAGGGTTTGCAAAAGTTGCATTGGCAACTTTGTTCAAATAAGCTCAAAATGGGTGGAAGGCCCTAAATATATGTGACATTTCACCCCTTGGAGTATCTTGGCCAGTGGGAGTCATTAGCTTACCCAAAACTCCATCAAACACCTTCTGGCAAAATACTAAAAAGCCTATTTTTGCCACTTTCACTAATCTCCTTGAGTTCATCTTTTTGCCACAACCCCTCCTCACTCCCCTCTGTCACTTAGACACTTTTCTACCCGAGGAAGCAATGTGGAGGAAGGAGGGAATCACGTTTGTCCTCTCTGGACAACAGCTTCCCTTCTCTCTCCCAGCCTCTCTCTCTCCCCTCTGCACCCCAGAGCATCCCAGGCTCTTTCCAGGTTTTGCCCCCTTCCACTGTAGCCTCCAGACAGAAAAGGACGCGCGCGCGACGCGGAAAACCCGCGGATGCCGGCCAAAGTCGCGCTCTGGAGCGCCTGCCAGAGCGCCGACCGTTGACACCGCGCCTCCCGACCGCCTCGTGCCTTCCCATCGCGCCAGTTGATGTGTCTCGACGTCTGCGACACGCCGCCGTGCCGTCCCCATTGTCTCTCCCTCTCTCTCCCCTCCAGCAGCGCGTGCCCGACGCCGCCCGGCTCGGCCAATGGCCGGCCTCACACGCGCGGGCGCCAGAACCCTCCCCCGCTCTCTCTCCTTCTCACTGGCGCCCTACTCCATCCCCACGAGCGCCGTGGACAGCTCCAACTCCTCTCCCACGGTCTCCAGAGCCGATTCCGCGGGCGCCCGTAGGCCACGCCTACGGTGAACCGCGGCCAGCCTATATAAGGTGCCCCCGAGCCTCTCTCTTCCTCCCTGTCGCCCCTCCACACACCCAATCGGCCTCCCGCACCACTCCTTCCTCTCCAGAACCACCCGAGCTCGAGATCGAGCTCGAGCTCCGCCGCCTCGGCTCGTCGGCGTCCGCGCGGTACAGGCCTTCTCCGCCCCAGCTCTCTCTCGATCTGGAACCGCGAGGCGCCACTGATTCTTTCCCCCCTCGTTTCCCCTTGTTTTGCAGCCGGAACCGGCCGGAGCCACTGACGCCGAAGCGCCTCCGCCGCGGGACCTCGTCGCCGGCGAAGCAGGCCACTCCGGCGACCGTCTCCACCACCACCAGAACCGCGACTCGCCCCTGAGTCCGACGGTAGTCTCCGCATCCCTTCCCGTGCCCTGTACCGCCGCCGGCGAGCTCGCCGTCGCCTCTGGCCGGAGGTAGACGACGGCCGCCGTGGGGCCGGCCCGTCAGCCACACGCCCTGACGGGTGGGATCCACCCGTCAGGATTAAAACGTGCGCGCGCGCGCGCACCGATCCGCCGTCGGCCGAAGGCGTATTCAGCCTTTACGCCTTCGACGTGGCGGCCGCGTGGGCTGGGTTTCCCCCCTGGGCCTGCTGCTTCTGTGGCCTCTCTGGCCCAGTGGCACAGCGCCGTTTTTCTTTTTCCTTTTCTGTATTATTTCCAAATATTCCACAGGGCAGAATATTAATCCAAATGCATTGATTCCAATTTCTAAATTCCTAGAATATTGCAACCTATTTAATGGTGCAACTTTCACTCAAATCCAACCACCTTTTCTTCTCTGTAAATATTTAAATGTGGTTTTTAGCATTTAAATAGGCCTTTGAAAATCCATAACTCCTATTTTGCTGCTCCAAAACCAAAACCAAAAGTTGTCCCCTTCCTAGCCTTCCTCCTAGTATTTTACAAAAATAAGTTGACATTTTTGTGAGCACTTTGACTTTTCTGTTTTTATTATTGCCTTATTTTCCCGTTGTTTTCTTGCGACGTTAGATCCCGTATTTGACGAGGTAGCTGAGGAAGAAGGAGGAGCAGGGCCTGAAGACTTTGAAGATCAAGCCAACCAAGGCAAGCAGCCCTTTGACCATGACTATGATACCCCTTTATATGCATGTCATTTTTAGCTCTTTATTATCAATGCATCGGAATCATGATGAGATGGTGAACCACGTGGGTTGGTTACCACGATTACTTCCTCGTTGATACTTGCAGTGTGCATGGCCCTACCTTCTTATGAGGGTTATGCCGGTGGGAGTAGATAGGATGCAAATGTAGATGCTACGCAAATGGGGTGGGTTTGTGCATGGTGAAGGAGGCAATGTGATTTCAAAAGTCTTTTCGAAAACCCCGTCGGGTGCCACTTATGCCCGAGGGAGATGATGAGATGGGTGACCACTTGATGACGAAGTGGTGCGCCAAGGAAGGTGTGTGTTGTTTTCAAAACGGATTGGTCGGAGTTGCGACCGTTATTCCAACCTTACATGCGCGACCACTCTACCCTTATATGGGAAAGGGCATTATTGAGTACCTAGACCGATACTAGCTTGGAGCCCGCATTACTAGTGACGGGGGAGAGTTGGTGCTCTCTCTTGGGACGGGGTCGTGCCAGGTAGGGCGGCCATGACTGTTTTCACAGGGCACCGGACACACCGTTGGTACCCCGTGCTTGTGGTATATGATGAAAATGGGAGCGAGGCTCCACAACTTTATGATGTGAAATGTTCGGCACGGGGGTTACTACCAATCGAGTGGACTCCATGTTAGTGTCGTCTAGGGAAAGGTAGTGATCGGGTGCTTACCCCGGGTACTTGAGGTACTGCGGGTCGTGGATGACACGGAAGTTCCCCGGATCTAGTGGGTAAAGTGTGCAACCTCTGCAGAGTGTAAAACTATTCGAATAGCCGTGTCCACGGTCAAGGACAGTTGGGTAACCGCTCTTGGGCTACGTCCACTTGTTTCCAAACCCGGTGTGTGTGAGATGATGGTGTTGTCTTGGATCAAGTCAGAGGACTTGACACGATTGAGATGGGTTGGTGCCCTCTCTGTTTATGATAAATGGGTTGGTGCCCCTTTCTATTTATGTTGATATCTGTGACCAGATCTTATGGTTACTTGAATTCTCTTGATGCATGCTTTATAGGATGTTGAACATGTCCTGCACTCAAAACTAGCTTTATGCAAAACTTTACCTATGTCATGCATTACTGTACCTTGAACCAAATCATGGGTTGCTTGCGAGTACATTCAAAGTACTCATTGGCTTGCCACTGGTTATTTAATTGACCAGGCATGGGAGAACCGGAGTTCGAAGAAGAGTTCTTTGGAGACGATCATGCGAACTAGGACGTTCCCAGTCAGAATGCCTGTAGGGTTAAGGCAGATGGCATGGGTTCTACTTATCGACGACGATTTCCGCTGCTATGTCTCATTTGATGTTCAGCCCTTAAGGCTTTATCGATGTAAGACTTGACCATGTTGGTCACTATTTGTGTAAGACGGTATGTATGGATGTAAGACTCTTGTTATTCAGCTTCTGTGTGTTCAGTGAGCATTGATCTCTGGGATCACTGTACACGTGCATTCGGTGATCACGACTTGCGAGTCGGGGTCCCCACAGAGCTGGTATCAGAGCCATCCTGACTGTAGGAAGCCTTAGTTAGCATGGACGTTAGTTAGAGCGAGACTATCCACCAGGTTACCCATATACCTATGTTTATGTTAGTATCCCAAACATAGGTCACATTCCTTTATTGCCCCTTTCCCTTCCACTTTTTGTAGATGGCCGCCGTACCCGAGGACTTCCTGACCACTGGGTTTCCTGTGCTTCTTGAGGATAGCCTCAGGAAGTGCCAGTTCACTCGAGTCCCCACCTTCTCCTACCACGAGCACTGGGTCGACAGCACCAAGAGGGAGTATCACGTGGAGGTAGTCGTGAGGGCGAATGACGCCCCGACGAGCTGGTTCTTTGAGGGACCCCAGATGGCGACACTGCTCCTCGCCGTGGAGACTGCTGCCCTCAAGGCGCTGACTCGCCTCCGGGATCTCCTGCCAGAGATGGCGAGAGAGCCAGCCACTCGTTACCTGCCTTATCGTAAGGAAGGTGATGACGAGAGCAGCGCACCAGCACCACCCATGGACGAGGGACTTTCTCTCCGCTTCCAGACCTACTTCAGCTTGTGTGCCGACAGTCTGGCACAGCACCTGGCCTCGGAGTCGACGGAGCTTCGAAAGGAACTCCGCGAGACCAAGGAGCTCCTCCGCATAGTTCAGATGAAGGCAGACAGGATCAAGAAGGATGGAGCACCCCCTGGACAGCCCGCAGTAGCTTATCGAGGCGGACGACCCCCACAGGTCGCACCTGCCAAGGGAACACCTCAGCCACGCCGTATGACGGCAAAGGAGTACCGCAACCTCTTCACGATGCCACCAACAAAGCAGCGTCGTGTTCAGCTCCTTCACTCCCCCGCTTCCTCAAGCGATGAAGAGACCAAGACAGATGAAGATGAGGAGGAAGACCCAGAGGAGCCAGAATACCCGACCGAGCATTCCACCACTTAGACTCCGTTCAGGACTAGGATAGGCTAGCTCGTAGCCTATGGTTGGATAGGTCGTGTACCCCTTTTGCGAAGTCGAGTCCTTGTAATGGTTCTTATGAAACCATGTTAGGTTGTGTTTGCTTTCAACTTGATGAAGTCGTACTTTCCCTTTGGGAGCTTGTAAACGACTACATTCCCCATTTGGTTTTAATGCATGAGTTTGGCCCTTCTGGCCTTTGTTTTACTTAATTTGTGTCACACCACCTCCTCCAAGCATGGATATGGCTCAGCTTCTCCAAGCCTTTCGAGAGGAGCGCCAAGCCAACACTTCAGCCCTCCAGATGATTGCTCAGGCTGTCAACCGCCAGCCGGCGGGGCACGGCCCTGGACGTTCCACACTGGTGGAGTTCAAGAAGCATGCACCACCCACTTTCATTGAGACTGCTGAACCCCTGGATGCAGACGACTGGGTCCGCACCATTGAGGATCTGCTGGCACTAGTCGGATGCACTGAGGACCGTGATAAAGTGGCGTATGCTGCCCACTGTCTCGGGGGGACTGCCAGAGCTTGGTGGGATGGATTCAAGGCTATGCATGTTGAGCAAGACATCACTTGGGACACCTTCAAGACGGAATTCCGCAAGGCCCACATCCCTTCTGGAATCATGGCCATCAAGAAGCGTGAGTTCCGAGCCCTGAAGCAAGGTAGTAGCACTGTCAAGGAGTACATGCAGAAGTTCAGTGTTCTCTCAAGGTATGCCCCTGAAGATGTCAGCACTGATGCTGCCAAAAGGGAGCGCTTCATGGAAGGCCTTAACCAGACTCTGCAGTACTCTCTTGTTGTGTGTGACTGCCCAACCTTTCCTGATCTGGTGAACAAGGCACTCATGCTTGAGGACAAGCGACGTGCCTTGGATGACACTCGTAAGCGCAAGATGATCAGCAAGGGTAGCTCCAGCAACCAGAAGCCTCGCCCGTGGCAGCCAGCCCCGGTCAAGCCAGCCTATCAGCAGCCAAGAGCTCCTGCACCTCGCACCAACTATCCACCTCAGCAGTATGCCAACCCCAGGCCAGCTTACAACAACCCCAATAACAATGCTGGCAAGGGCGTCGTCCCCAATCAAGTCACTTGTTTCGGATGTGGACAGCCAGGGCATTACTCCAAGAATTGCCCCAACAAGAAGCCTGACGCCCCGCGCCCCAATGCGCAGAACCCGGGACAAGGCCGTGGAATGCCACCAAGGAACCAAGCTCCCTGCAACTTGCCCAACAATGGCAGGGGTCGTGTGAATCATGTCACCGCGGAAGAAGCCCAGGAAGACCCGGACGTCGTGCTGGGTACGTTCCTTGTCAATTCAGCACCCGCAACAGTTTTGTTTGATTCTGGAGCCACGCATTCTTTTGTCACCCAAAGTTTTGCATTAAAAAGTGGCATGACCCCTACACCCCTGAATAACCCTATGGTGGTACAAACCCCCGGAGCAGAGATGAGAGCCAAGATAGGATGTAAAGGAGTCGGGATTACCATTAACGGGGTAGACTTCCTAGCAGACCTTATCATCCTAAAATCACAAGGCTTGGATGTGATCTTGGGAATGGATTGGCTCAGCAAGCACCAAGGCTTGATTGATTGCGCCAACCGGACGGTCACTATGACCAATGGCCGAGGAGTCGAAGTTAAGTTTGCCTCCAATCCCTCCTCTGCTCAAGCCAACCAAGTCAACTGTCTGACTGAAGTTGGATTGGAGCAAGTGCCGGTAGTACGCGAGTATCCCGATGTTTTTCCTGATGAGCTACCAGGAATGCCTCCTGATCGGGACATTGAGTTCATCATCGAGCTCATACCCGGAGCGGGACCCATCTATAAGAAGCCTTATAGAATGGGATCGGAGGAGTTAGCAGAATTGAAGAAGCAGTTGGAAGAGCAGTTGAGGAAGGGATTTATCCGCCCTAGTGCCTCCCCTTGGGGATCACCTGTTCTGTTTGTGGCAAAGAAGGACGGTACCATCCGCTTATGCATTGACTACTGCTCCCTCAACGAGGTTACAATCAAGAACAAGTACCCACTTCCCAAGATTGAAGATCTGTTTGATCAACTCAATGGGGCCAAGGTGTTCTCCAAGATCGACCTCAGATCTGGGTACTACCAACTGAAGATCAGACCCCAAGATATTCCGAAGACGGCATTCATAACCAGATATGGCCTGTATGAATGCACGGTCATGTCCTTTGGGTTGACCAATGCCCCAGCTTACTTCATGTATCTCATGAATAAGGTCTTCATGGAATATTTGGACAAGTTCGTCGTCGTATTCATTGATGACATTCTTGTCTTCTCGAAGTCGGAAGAAGAGCACGAGCAACACTTGAGGATGGTCCTAGACAAGCTTCGAGAGCACCAACTGTATGCCAAGTTCAGCAAGTGTGAATTCTGGCTGCGTGAAGTTGGATTTCTGGGACATGTTCTAACAGAAGAGGGATTGTCAGTCGACCCTGCCAAGATAGAAGCCGTGACTGGATGGCAATCCCCGAGCAATGTGAAGGAAGTCAGAAGCTTCCTCGGACTCGCGGGATATTACCGCAAGTTCGTTGAAGGATTCTCAAGCATTGCCCGACCCATGACTCAGCTCTTGAAGAAGGACAAGAAGTTCGAATGGACGCCGAAGTGCGAAGAAAGCTTCCAGGAGCTGAAGAAGAGGCTAACCACCGCTCCAGTTCTGGCCACACCAGATATACACAAGGAGTTTGTGATATATTGTGATGCGTCAAGAATCGGACTGGGAGGTGTTCTGATGCAAGAAGGCAGAGTCGTGGCCTACCTTTCAAGGCAGCTACGACCTCACGAAGAGAACTACGCTACTCATGACCTTGAGCTAGCAGCAGTGGTTCATGCCCTGAAGACTTGGCGACATTACCTCTTGGGGAAGCGATGTGAGGTATACACGGATCACAAAAGTCTGAAGTATATTTTCACTCAGAGGGAATTGAACATGAGGCAGAGAAGATGGCTAGAGTTGATAAAGGATTATGACCTCAGTGTTCAATACCACCCTGGAAAGGCTAATGTGGTAGCAGACGCGTTGAGCAGGAAGGCTTGCTCCTTGAATGCTATGCTAAAGCACAAGCTACCCGCCTTGTATGAAGAACTTGAAAGCTTCGGGTTGGAACTGGTTGCACCAGGATTCTTGGCCAGCCTCGAAGTTAAGCCTACCTTGATGGATGATATCAAGAAAGCTCAGAAGGGGCATGAGAGTATTGAAGGCATCAAGAGGAAGAACAAGGCAGGCAAAGCCTCAGGATTCTCAGAGGATGAGGAAGGAATTGTGTGGTTTGGGAATCGCATCTGCGTGCCCAACAAGGTTGAGCTCAAGAACCTGATCTTGCAAGAAGCTCATGACAGCCCATATTCCATCCACCCTGGAGGCACCAAGATGTATCAAGACCTGAAGGAAAAATTTTGGTGGCACGGGATGAAAAGGGAGATTGCCACCTATGTTGCAAAATGCGACGTATGCCAGAGAGTCAAAGCTGAGCATCAGCGACCCGCTGGATTGTTGCAACCCCTTAAGGTGCCTGAATGGAAGTGGGACAGAGTCGGGATGGACTTCATCACCGGTTTACCCAGGTCAAGCAAGGGACATGACTCAATATGGGTCATCGTTGACCATTTGACCAAGGTGGCCCACTTCATTCCCGTCAAGACGACCTACAAGGGGAACCAGTTAGCCAGTCTCTACATCAACTGAATCGTGAGCCTTCATGGTGTTCCCAAGGAGATTGTGTCAGATCGAGGAACCCAGTTCACCTCAAGGTTTTGGAAGAAATTCCAGGAGGCTATGGGGACCAAGTTGTCCTTCAGCACTGCTTTCCACCCACAGACCGGAGGTCAGACCGAGCGAGTGAATCAAATACTCGAAGACATGCTCCGAGCCTGTGTCTTAGCTTATGGAGCTAGGTGGGAAGATTGCCTCCCTTTCGCCGAGTTCTCTTACAACAACAGTTATCAGGCTAGCCTTCAGATGGCACCATTTGAAGTGTTATACGGGCGGAAGTGCCGTACACCTCTCAACTGGTCGGAGGCCGGAGAAGGACTTGTCTTTGGGCCTGATATCCTTCGTGAAGCAGAAGAGCAAGTCCAGCTTGTCCGAGAGCGTCTGAAGTCTGCCAAGTCAAGGCAGAAGAGCTATGCGGACTCACGTCGCAGAGACATAAACTTCCGAGTTGGAGACCATGTCTATCTCCGGGTCACCCCTCTCAAAGGAGCCCAGCGCTTTCATGTCAAGGGAAAGCTCGCTCCGAGATACATTGGGCCCTTCAAGATCACTGAGCGACGAGGAGAAGTGGCTTACCAGTTGGAACTTCCACCTGAACTTTCTGATGTGCACAACGTGTTCCACGTGTCACAACTCCGGAAGTGTCTCCAAGTTCCAGACAAGCCCGACCTCTACAAGGACGTCAATCACCAAGCCGTTGATCTTCAACCTGATTTGACTTATCGTGAGCGGCCCATCTGCATTCTGGATGAGGCTGAGCGACGCACTCGAAGGCGCACCATCAAGTACTTCAAGGTCCAATGGAGCAACCACACTGAAGCAGAAGCAACTTGGGAGCGTGAAGACTACCTTAGATCCGAATTTCCGTATCTCTTTTAAGCCTAGTTTAGGAATCTCGGGGACGAGATTCTTGTAAGGGGGGTAGGTCTGTCACACCCTGCATTTTGTAACATTTCATTTTCATTATTAAAGCATGAAAGTTTGGACCAACAAAAAATTTTTTTTGCATTATTTGGCTTTTATTTGGAGTTGGTTTCCTCTCTGTGTTTCTTTCAAGTGCTTCTTGAAGTCAACTACTCTACCCTCTAAATTCCATCTCCTTACCCCAAGCTCCTGACCAATGACCATGCCAGGTGAATAGTGCTATATAGAATTTTCTTACAAAAATAATTTGGCCAGAAAGTATTTTCTAAAATTAGTTTTCCAAAAACCCCTGAATTGAGGTTTGCACTGCAAGTACTTGATTAAGAGCAGTAAAAATCATTCCAAAAATATATTTGACTCCTATTAGATATAGGATGCCCAGGAACCACAAACCTATAATTTTAAAAATTGTTTTACTATTTTATTTAAAGGCTTTTTCTTAAGGCCAGAAATGGTCTTTAATGGGGAAAAATTATTTTATTGTTTTAAAAATATTTGACAAAATTTATGGAAACTCATAGGACATATATTGTCCATATATAAGAGTTTCAACACCTGGTCATGTTCAAAATATTGGTCAAATCCCTCTAAAACCCTTCCTGGATATTTCAAGCTTTTGAAATATTTACAAAGGAAATATTCTCCAAAAATTCCAGGAAAATTCTATCATGTCACATATGACATATTAGATGATCTTGCCAAGCCTCAGGACTTGGAGAACATGATAACACCATCAAAACCCCTCAAAACTATCTCTGTCCATTCTGAAGTTTGATCAACTTTACAATGCCAAGTATGTCCAAATGTTCTCAAACTTGGTGGACATGCTTCATTGGTCTAATGATGCATCTGGACCAAATGGCACAGGTTGGAGAAGAGGAAGTCTTGGTCAAAGTGCCTCAAAACCCTCTCTGACCAGAATCAAGTTTGAACTACTTTGCACTACCAACTTTTTCTCCAAGACCCCAACTTTGGTGAGCCTGACCATGTGACCAAATAAGGCCACCACACCAAGTGGTACATCAAGGAGAAATGATTTACTCCACTGGATCTACACAAATCCATTTCTGCCCATTTCTAGGGTTTGCAAAAGTTGCATTGGCAACTTTGTCCAAATAAGCTCAAAATGGGTGGAAGGCCCTAAATATATGTGAAATTTCACCCCTTGGAGTATCTTGGCCAGTGGGAGTCATTAGCTTACCCAAAACTCCATCAAACACCTTCTGGCAGAATACTAAAAGGCCTATTTTTGCCACTTTCACTAATCTCCTTGAGTTCATCTTTTTGCCACAACCCCTCCTCACCCGAGGAAGCAACGTGGAGGAAGGAGGGAATCACGTTTGTCCTCTCTGGACAACAGCTTCCCTTCTCTCTCCCAGCCTCTCTCTCTCCCCTCTGCACCCCAGAGCATCCCAGGCTCTTTCCAGGTTTTGCCCCCTTCCACTGTAGCCTCCAGACAGAAAAGGACGCGCGCGCGACGCGGAAAACCCGCGGATGCCGGCCAAAGTCGCGCTCTGGAGCGCCTGCCAGAGCGCCGACCGTTGACACCGCGCCTCCCGACCGCCTCGTGCCTTCCCATCGCGCCAGTTGATGTGTCTCGACGTCTGCGACACGCCGCCGTGCCGTCCCCATTGTCTCTCCCTCTCTCTCCCCTCCTGCAGCGCGTGCCCGACGCCGCCCGGCTCGGCCAATGGCCGGCCTCACACGCGCGGGCGCCAGAACCCTCCCCCGCTCTCTCTCCTTCTCACTGGCGCCCTACTCCATCCCCACGAGCGCCGTGGACAGCTCCAACTCCTCTCCCACGGTCTCCAGAGCCGATTCCGCGGGCGCCCGTAGGCCACGCCTACGGTGAACCGCGACCAGCCTATATAAGGTGCCCCCGAGCCTCTCTCTTCCTCCCTGTCGCCCCTCCACACACCCAATCGGCCTCCCGCACCACTCCTTCCTCTCCAGAACCACCCGAGCTCGAGATCGAGCTCGAGCTCCGCCGCCTCGGCTCGTCGGCGTCCGCGCGGTACAGGCCTTCTCCGCCCCAGCTCTCTCTCGATCTGGAACCGCGAGGCGCCATTGATTCTTTCCCCCCTCGTTTCCCCTTGTTTTGCAGCCGGAACCGGCCGGAGCCACTGACGCCGAAGCGCCTCCGCCGCGGGACCTCGTCGCCGGCGAAGCAGGCCACTCCGGCGACCGTCTCCACCACCACCAGAACCGCGACTCGCCCCTGAGTCCGACGGTAGTCTCCGCATCCCTTCCCGTGCCCTGTACCGCCGCCGGCGAGCTCGCCGTCGCCTCTGGCCGGAGGTAGACGACGGCCGCCGTGGGGCCGGCCCGTCAGCCACACGCCCTGACGGGTGGGATCCACCCGTCAGGTTTAAAACGTGCGCGCGCGCGCGCACCGATCCGCCGTCGGCCGAAGGCGTATTCAGCCTTTACGCCTTCGACGTGGCGGCCGCGTGGGCTGGGTTTCCCCCCCTGGGCCTGCTGCTGCTGTGGCCTCTCTGGCCCAGTGGCACAGCGCCGTTTTTCTTTTTCCTTTTCTGTATTATTTCCAAATATTCCACAGGGCAGAATATTAATCCAAATGCATTGATTCCAATTTCTAAATTCCTAGAATATTGCAACCTATTTAATGGTGCAACTTTCACTCAAATCCAACCACCTTTTCTTCTCTGTAAATATTTAAATGTGGTTTTTAGCATTTAAATAGGCCTTTGAAAATCCATAACTCCTATTTTGCTGCTCCAAAACCAAAACCAAAAGTTGTCCCCTTCCTAGCCTTCCTCCTAGTATTTTACAAAAATAAGTTGACATTTTTGTGAGCACTTTGACTTTTCTGTTTTTATTATTGCCTTATTTTCCCGTTGTTTTCTTGCGACGTTAGATCCCGTATTTGACGAGGTAGCTGAGGAAGAAGGAGGAGCAGGGCCTGAAGACTTTGAAGATCAAGCCAACCAAGGCAAGCAGCCCTTTGACCATGACTATGATACCCCTTTATATGCATGTCATTTTTAGCTCTTTATTATCAATGCATCGGAATCATGATGAGATGGTGAACCACGTGGGTTGGTTACCACGATTACTTCCTCGTTGATACTTGCAGTGTGCATGGCCCTACCTTCTTATGAGGGTTATGCCGGTGGGAGTAGATAGGATGCAAATGTAGATGCTACGCAAATGGGGTGGGTTTGTGCATGGT
Organism: Triticum dicoccoides; assembly: GCF_002162155.2. Classification (NCBI taxonomy): domain Eukaryota; kingdom Viridiplantae; phylum Streptophyta; class Magnoliopsida; order Poales; family Poaceae; genus Triticum; species Triticum dicoccoides. Next base: position 391,767,894 of record NC_041391.1, read on the forward strand.
GAAGGAGGCAATGTGATTTCAAAAGTCTTTTCGAAAACCCCGTCGAGTGCCACTTATGCCCGAGGGAGATGATGAGATGGGTGACCACTTGATGACGAAGTGGTGCGCCAAGGAAGGTGTGTGTTGTTTTCAAAACGGATTGGTCGGAGTTGCGACCGTTATTCCAACCTTACATGCGCGACCACTCTACCCTTATATGGGAAAGGGCATTATTGAGTACCTAGACCGATACTAGCTTGGAGCCCGCATTACTAGTGACGGGGGAGAGTTGGTGCTCTCTCTTGGGACGGGGTCGTGCCAGGTAGGGCGGCCATGACTGTTTTCACAGGGCACCGGACACACCGTTGGTACCCCGTTCTTGTGGTATATGATGAAAATGGGAGCGAGGCTCCACAACTTTATGATGTGAAATGTTCGGCACGGGGGTTACTACCAATCGAGTGGACTCCATGTTAGTGTCGTCTAGGGAAAGGTAGTGATCGGGTGCTTACCCCGGGTACTTGAGGTACCGCGGGTCGTGGATGACACGGAAGTTCCCCGGATCTAGTGGGTAAAGTGTGCAACCTCTGCAGAGTGTAAAACTATTCGAATAGCCGTGTCCACGGTCAAGGACAGTTGGGTAACCGCTCTTGGGCTACGTCCACTTGTTTCCAAACCCGGTGTGTGTGAGATGATGGTGTTGTCTTGGATCAAGTCAGAGGACTTGACACGATTGAGATGGGTTGGTGCCCTCTCTGTTTATGATAAATGGGTTGGTGCCCCTTTCTATTTATGTTGATATCTGTGACCAGTTCTTATGGATACTTGAATTCTCTTGATGCATGCTTTATAGGATGTTGAACATGTCATTGCACTCAAAACTAGCTTTATGCAAAACTTTACCTATGTCATGCATTACTGTACCTTGAACCAAATCATGGGTTGCTTGCGAGTACATTCAAAGTACTCATTGGCTTGCCACTGGTTATTTAATTAACCAGGCATGGAAGAACCGGAGTTCGGAGAAGAGTTCTTTGGAGGCGATCATGCGAACTAGGGCGTTTTCCCAGTCAGAATGCCTGTAGGGTTAAGGCAGATGGCATGGGTTCTACTTATCGACGACGTTTTCCGCTGCTATGTTTCATTTGATGTTCAGCCCTTAAGGCTTTATCGATGTAAGACTTGACCATGTTGGTCACTATTTGTGTAAGACGGTATGTATGGATGTAAGACTCTTGTTATTCAGCTTCTGTGTGTTCAGTGAGCATTGATCTCTGGGATCACTGTACACGTGCATTCGGTGATCACGACTTGCGAGTCGGGGTCCCCACACCCTGTTGATGTGATAATCTTTGATGTGATCTCTCTCCCCCTTTGACATCAATTTCCAAGAAGGGCCTTATGGAATTTGTCGTGAATCGGTTTGGTCCTTGAGTTAGAGCACAAAGCAATGATAAAAATGTGATGCTTGTAGAGGACAAGATTCATTGAGTGGAGCTGGATCAAAAGTAATGCAGGAATAAGTGGCAAAATGTTTTTCCTGTAGTGAAATCGGTGGCACCGAGTGGTATGCTTCGGTGACACCGAATGATTTCAGTTCGACCAAAAACAAGACACCGGTGTGACCGAGTTCATCACAGAGAAAACACTTGTCACCTCAGCTCACGAGACAAGTAAGATCTCACAAGGATTTGCAAGGAATTAACAGAAAGATTTGCAATGAATTGGATGCAGGGAATGCAGAACAAAATAAATAATAAGAAAGAGATCTAGATGAAGTTTTTTTGATAGGGGAAACAAATATGCATGAGACAAATGCAAGAGCACAAAAAATAACGCAAGAAAACTTCATCTAGAATTGGTCGGCGACAAAGTCACCTATGTTAGAGTATATTGACTTAGGAGTCAAGTGTGATCACTTGATCATAGGTCATACTCATCGTTTAAGCTCAAAATAGGGTTACCATTTTTCGTTTAAGCATCTTGAAGTATTCACATCTTGGCGAGTTGCTTTGACTCATGTCTTGGAGTAAAGCTTCTCTAAGATGGAATAACATACCTTGGGTGGTGGTGTTGATCATGTAGTTGAACTTGTGTGGGTTGCTCAAGGTTGATGTAGCTCATCAAGAGTTGGGAGCCCCACTTGGAATTTGAGTTCATCTACATCAATGGGTTAGTTTTTGCAAGGAAGAGCACTTGTGTATCCAAAATGACAATCATGAAGCTTATTTGTCAAAGGATATGTTTGAATGGTTTTGTGCTTCCTTGTCTCCAACCACCATGGTGTAGAGACTTGGTGATGTAGAGATTTCTCAAGATGTGAGTAGGTTTCAATCTCATGGAATTAGATTCATCCAAGTACCTACATGGGTTAGATAACATGCAAGGTGCAAATATATCCAAGACATAAGATTATCATCATAAGAGAAATGTCAAGGATTAGTCATAAGCTCATGTATTGCATGTATCCAATGGAGTTTCTACTCCAAGTTCGAGGCATCAATGATGTTCAATTCACCTCTTAACCTGAAAACACTCTCTCATCAAGTGGTTTAGTGAATATATCCGCTAATTGCTTTTCGGTGCGAACATGCTTAAGATTAATGTCCCCTTTGGCAACATGATCTCGAATGAAATGATGACGAACTTAAATATGCTTAGTTCGAGAGTGTTGCACGGGATTGTGAGCAATCTTGATAGCACTTTCATTGTCACGAAGTAATGGAACATGTTTCACATATATCCCATAATCTTTAAGAGTTTGGGTCATCCAAAGTAATTGAGCACAACATGAACCAGCGGCAATGTATTCCGCTTCGGCGGTGGACAAGGATACCGAGTTTTGTTTCTTGGAAGACCAAGACACAAGAGATCTACCAATAAATTGACAAGTACCCAAAGTGGACTTTCTATCAACCTTGTCACCGGCATAGTCCGAGTCGGAGTAGCCAACAAGATCGAAAGAGGCCCTCTTAGGATACCAAATGCCAAAATTTGGTGTATGGATTAAGTATCTCACTATCCTTTTCACGGCCTTAAGATGACATTCTTTAGGAGCAGCTTGATATTATGCACACATGCACACACTTAGCATGATATCGGGACGTGAAGCACATAGATATAACAATGAACCATTCATAGAGCGATAAACCTTTTGATCAACTGGTTCACCATCTTTGGTCAAATCAAGATGTCCACTAGTAGGCATGGGCGTAGTCATACCTTTGCATTCTTGCATATTGAACTTCTTGAATTAGTCCTTGGTGTACTTTGTTTTAGAGACAAAGGTACCTTCCTTAGTTTTCTTGATTTGCAAACCAAGAAAGAATTTGAGTTCACTCATCATAGACATCTCAAACTTCTTCGACATTAGACTTCCAAACTTTTCACTAAAATGAGGGTTAGTAGAACCAAATATAATATCATCAACATAGATTTGGCATACAAATAGTTCTCCATTGACCCTTTTAGTAAAAAGAGTAGAATCTATTTTTCCAATTTCAAAGCCTTTTTGAATAAGGAACTTGGTCAAGCATTTATACCACGCTCTAGGAGCTTGTTTAAGACCATAAAGAGCTTTGTGAAGTTTGTAAACATGATCAGGTTTCTTAGGATTAACAAAGCTTGTAGGTTGTTTAACATAAACTTCCTCCTCTATTTCACCATTTAGAAAAGCACTTTTAACGTCCATTTGGTAAAGGGGGATATCATGGTGATTAGCATAGGCAAGTAAGATGCGAATGGACTCAAGTCTAGCAACGGGAGCATAAGTCTCACCATAGTCCATACCTTCGACTTGTGTGTAGCCTTGGGCAACGAGACGTGCTTTGTTGCGAACTACTTGTCCATCTTCATCTTGCTTGTTGAGAAACACCCATTTTGTATCGATGATGGTGTGGTTGTTGTCGGGCTTCTCAACCAATGTCCAAACTTGATTTCTCTCAAAGTTGTGTAGCTCTTCATGCATGGCATTTATCCAATCCGTATCTTCCAAAGCTTCTTCAACCCTCATAGATTCAATGCTAGAGATGAATGAATAGTGTTCACAAAAGTTAGCTAAACGAGTTTTAGAGCGAGTGATTCTCCCGGTTTGGATATCATTGTAGATTTGCTCAATGGGATGATCTTTAGCAATTCTTGCTCAAACTCGTGTCAGCTTTTGCTTGGGTCTTGGTTGAACATCTTCTTCATCTTGTTCTTCTTCTTCTTGGCCTTCTTCATTGTTGACGTTGTCGTTATCTTGTTGTGGTGGAGAAGGAGGTTGTTGACGTTCGTCTTGGTGCACTTCCTTGTTTTCTTCATCTTGGTGTGTCCCACTTGTGGATGCTCCCGAATCAACTCTTGGTTCACCTTGTTGTGAGGTAGAAGCTTCCACTTGGACAGAAGAGGTACTCTCCTTCACCTCCGTTGGACGAATCTTGCCAATAGACAAGTCTTGGATTGCTTCCGAGGGATCTTTATCTCCTACAACAATTGGCAATTGCTCTACTTGCGAGCCGTTAGATTCATCAAACTTCACATCTACCGTTTCTTCAACCTTTCGGGTGAAATTGTTGTAGACATGGTATGTGTGAGAGTTTGAGCCACAACCAAGTAGGAAACCGTCATGTGACTTAGGAGCAAATTTAGAATGACGATGCTTATCAAGAATGTAGCACTTTGAGCCGAATACTTGGAAGTATCCAACTTGGGGTTTGTTACCGGTGAGGAGCTCGTATGCCGTCTTGCCGAGTAGCTTGTGAAGATACAAGCGATTTGTTGCATGACAAGCTATCTCAACCGCTTCTGCCCAAAAGTGCTTCGGCGTCTTGTACTCATCAAGCATCGTTCTCACCATTTCGATGAGCGTCCGGTTCTTCCTCTCAACAACTCCATTTTGTTGAGGTGTGTACATAGCCGAGAACTCATGTGAAATACCTTCTTCGTCAAGAAAGGTGCCCACATTTGCATTCTTGAACTCCGTTCTGTTGTCGCTGCGAACCTTCTTGATCTTCACTTCAAATTGATTTTGGGACTTTCTAGCGAAGTTTTTGAAGATCTTTTGGACCTGCGATTTATCATCGAGAAAGAACACCCACGTAAATCTTGAAAAATCATCAACTATAACTAGACCAAAAGAATTTCCACCGAGACTTTTGTAGGCGTTGGGACCAAAAAGATCCATGTGAAGTAGCTCGAGTGGCCTCCTTGTGGTCATGATGTTCTTCATGGGATGCCTTCCTCCAACCTGTTTACCTACTTGACAAGCGTTCCAAAGTCTATCCTTATCAAATATGACATTGTTAACTCCAAGGATATGATTTCCTTTAATAAGCTTGTCAAGGTTTCGCATACCAACATGACCTAATCGTCTATGCCATAACCAACCTTTAGATGATTTAGCAATAAAGCAAGTTCTAGGTTGAGCCTTTTTAGTGAAATCAACAATGTATAGATCACCTCTATGTACACTGGTAAAGACCATTTTATGATTATCTCTACGAAACACTTGGCAATCTACTTCAGTAAATAGGACATTGAAACCGAAATCAGCAAGTCTAGATACTGAAAGTAAGTTGTATCCAAGGGATTCAACGAGCATGAAATTTTGTATGGAGCTATCATGTGATATGGCCACCTTACCGAGGCCAACCACCTTACCCTTTGAGTTATCACCGAAAGTGACATACTTTCGAGGATCGTCGTTTTCAGCAAGCTCACGAAACATGTCTTTATCTCTGGTCATGTGATCGGTACATTCACTATCAAGAACCCATTCCTTTCCTCCTGCCATATATCCCCGAAGATTTGCCATAAGACCAAAGTGTATCATTGCATCATCAAGATCGAAGTCACTATCATCATCCTCATCATAGTATCCATGTTCAACATCGTCATGTGGTAGATCAAATCCTAGAGAGGGTGATTCGTTAGAGTGAGTTTGACAATGATCTTGCTTATGAATTTTTATAGCTTCGGAAATAATATCACTAATAATTCCAACATCTCCTTTGGCACGCATAAGGTTTGTAAGCTCAAACAAACAATCACCAAACATAGGATCACTAGAATTCATCTTACTCAAGGCAATAGACTTATGGAGAATTTCATCAAGATTTTTCAAGGAATAATTTGGAAAACGTTCCTCAAGAAATTTCCATATGGTGTAGGCACACTTAAGAGTAGGCAAACATCCAATCAAGTTTCTAGGCAAGCCTCTAGTGATAAGTTCAATAGTTCTAAGATTGCGAATCATGTCAATTGACTCATCAAGAGTAGGATGCATAGGATCAACATGAGGTGCACAAGGGCTAGCAATGTACTTGTTCAAATGATATTGATTGAAAATCATAAGCATCTCATTTTTCCATCAAGTATAGGCACTCTATGTCTAAGACTCCCAATAGTAGACTCATCCATCTTCCTCCAATGGTGTTTAAACCAAAGCAATGGAGGCCAAAGCTCTGATACCAATTGAAAGGATCGAGAAGAGGTGTCTAGAGGGGGAGTGATTAGACACTAAGTACCAAAAGTTGCAGCTTTTAACTTCTTTAAGTTGGAGTGGAGTTTAGGCACAAATTTAATACTCACAACACATATCAAGCAAGCATGCAAAGAGTATATGAGCAGCGGAAAGTAAAGCATGCAACTTGCAAGAATGTAAAGGGGAAGGGTTTGGAGGATTCAAACGCAATTGGAGACACGGATGTTTTTGTCGTGGTTCCGATAGGTGGTGCTATCATACATCCACGTTGATGGAGACTTCAACCCACGAAGGGTAACGGTTGCGCGAGTCCACGGAGGGCTCCACCGACGAAGGGTACATGAAGAAGCAACCTTGTCTATCCCACCATGGTCGTCGCCCACGAAGGACTTGCCTCACTAGCGGTAGATCTTCACGAAGTAGGCGATCTCCTTGCCCTTACAAACTCCTTGGTTGAACTCCACAATCTTGTCGGAGACTCCCAAGTGACACCTAGCCAATCTAGGATACAGCACTCTCCAAGAAGTAACAAATGGTGTGTTGATGATGAACTCCTTGCTCTTGTGCTTCAGATGATAGTCTCCCCAACACTCAACTCTCTCTCACAGGATTTGGATTTGGTGGAAAGAAGATTTGAGTGGAAAGCAACTTGAGGAAGGCTAGAGATCAAGATTCATATGGTAGGAATGGAATATCTTGGCCTCAACACATGAGTAGGTGGTTCTCTCTCAGAAAATGTACGCTGGAAGTGTAGGTTCATTCTGATGGCTCTCTCCACGAATGAAGAGGAGGTGGAGGGGTATATATGCCTCCACACAAAATCTAACCGTTACACACAACTTGCCAAACTCGGTGGGACCGAATTGGTAAACTCGGTCGGACCGATTCAGCAAATCTAGTGACCGTTAAGATTTTCGGTGGGACCGACATGCAACTCGGTAGGACCGATATGGTTAGGGTTAGGGCATAATGTAATCTTGGTGAGACCGATTACACAAACTCAGTGAGACCGACTTTGGTATTAAGCTAGCCACAGAGTTGGTCAGGCAAACTCGGTGAAACCGATTACACAAACTCGGTAGGACCTATTTTGATAATAAGTTAACCAAAGAGTTTGCATTGTAATCTCGATAGTACCAATTCCTCAAACTCGGTGAGACCAATTTTGGTAATGGACATACATAGAGAGATTACAATCCCATCTCGGTGAGACCGAGATCCTTATCGGTGAGACAGATTTGCCTAGGGTTTGTGGCAGTGGCTATGACATCTGAACTCGGTGGCGCCGGATAGAAAGAATCGGTAGGGCCGAGTTAGACTTTTGGTTTAGGACATATGTGGATGTGAGAAAGTAGTTGAGGGCTTTGGAGCATATCACTAAGCACTTTGAGCAAGCAAGCCATTAAGCAACACCTCATCCCCTCTTGATAGTATTGGCTTTTCCGATAGACTCAATGTGATCTTGGATCACTAAAATAGAAAATGTAGAGTCTTGATCTTGAAGCTTGAGCTAATCCTTTGTCCTTAGCATCTTGAAGGGGTTCCACATCTTTTAGTCCATGCCACTCCATTGTGGAACTTGTCTGAAACATACTAGGTAAAAGTGTTAGTCCAACAAGAGATATGTTGACATTAATTACCAAAATCACCCAGGGAGCACTTGTGCTTTCAGAAGCCGAAGGTGGTGAGTGGTTAACAAGTAGAGTGCGGAGGCGCTACGGTGGGCAAGATGCCCAATGTCACCTGGACCGAAGGCTGCTTTGTGGAGACTATCAAAGGGTGGAAGTCGGGGTGGTTCTACATTACCGAGCCGCGCAACACCAACTGGGCGGCGGCTCCCGCATTCCGGTCAGGAGTCCCGATGCGGCTCACCTCCTGGCAAGAGAAAGGCCTAACCTGGTCTTCCTCGGACGAGCTGACAGCGCTCTAGGCGCGCGTCCAGAACATGATAAACAAGAGAATCAAGCTCATCAACATGATCCTGGTGATGCTTATTTGGCGGATCCTTCCGTGCTAACGCCGGACTTGCCATATATGGGAGTTCAATCCGGCCAAGCACCAGACCCTACTGGAGCTCTTCGACACGACGCACGAAGACACCTGGAAGGTAATCTTCAAGGCCAACGAGGTGCCGTCACCCACGACCAAGGATCGTGGGCATAGCTTAACTCACCCTGCTAATCCGGTAAGTTCTTTCATGTTTTCAAGGTATACCCTTTAATTGCATACTCGAGGAAGGCATCTAAGCCTCCCTATTGATTCTTTCAGACCTGGACAGAGATGGCGGAGCGGATTAACTGTTCGGCTCTGCTGCCCAAGGCCCAGAAAGCCCGCTTCTGACGAAGATGCTGGTTTCGGCGCCTTATCAGGTGCCGGAGAAGAAGGCCAAGAAGAAGGCAAAGGGGACCCTAGTTGGTCTCCGTCGCAAGGGCAATTGGGACATGACGTCCGAAGACACCGAGGCTCACTCCTCCGCCGCCGAAGACGACGAGGAAGAGGAGGAAGAAGAAGAAGAAATCCACTCCCCCTGCAGGGGGAGAAAGAAGAGGATGGCCTCCACGCATCTGGAGGCTGAGGCGTCCAAGAAGGGGAAAGCTTCCCTTCCTGACAGCTCCACAGCAGCCACCGATGGTAGCTGGGAGTGGGAGCCCAGGGAGAAGCCCCTGGCCCAAATCGTAAGTGTCCGGACACGTTCATCTATCCGGCCTCTTTACTTCATTGTTTTAATGTGCTAAATTATGCATTTGAAGTCCGGCTCGGTCCAACCTCGAGCGGTCCTTATCTTCAGAGGATTCACTGGACCCGGCGGCATGGACAGCAGGACCCTTCCCTCGGCCACCTCTCCCCAGGACCTAGCTGGCGCCGAGGTGCCATCCCGAAGGGTCCCCGGCCCGGGAGAGAATCCAGAGGCCATCAGGCAGGCGTCGGAGGGTGAATACTCGGCCGCCGGACACATGGGGGAGCAAACCCCCATGGATAGTGACGATGGGGGCCATATCCAACTCAGCCCCCAACCGAATATAATTCCGGAGACCCATACGGCTCCGGAAATCAGGCAAGCACCCCTTTTCGAAGGAAGGGGGCGTGCCTATTCCGCCGGTGACCTTTGTCCATCCAGAGGCGTCGGACACATTGTTGGAAGTGCTGTGAGGCGCTTCCATTGTCGAGGAACACCGTACCCTTATGGGTACGGTGATTGAGAGGATCCATTCCGCAAAAAGCGGACTGACCAAAGCCTGTACTAGCCTTCTAACAGGCTTTGAGGTAAGTAATGTAATTGTATAAAAATAATGTCATAGTATAGACAGTAGCCCCTGATACTCTGTCCGGTGTTCGGAAAGAAAAGCCGAACAGAGGATCAAATAATTTCCGCAGGAGTCTAATCTAAAAATGTCTATGTGAATAAGCAGGTGTCGCTGCTAGCTGCGACCTCTCATACTACGGAAGTCTCCGGACTGAAGCAGAATCTGGAGTGGCCCGAGGAAGAGCTCGGCCGCATGAAGAAGCAGCTGGAGGACAGTCAAGGTATGCAGTAACCTTGTATATATTCAGGAAGGATGAATGAGTCATGCTGACTAAAGTGCCATGATTTTTATTAGGGGCAACGACCGAAGTAGAGGCCCTCAAGAAGGCACTGGCCGAGGCCGAGGACAAAGCGGCCAAGGAACAAGCCGCACGCGAAAAGGATGAGGCCCGGGTCAGTGAGGTCCAGCAAGAGCTCCAGGACGCCATCAAGAAGTGCGAGTCCTTGGAGCGCGACTTTAAGGAGCAAGAGTCTGAACTTGCCAAGGCCCGCCAGGGCACAAACGATGCTCAAGCTGAATCCCAGGGCGCCCTCCAAGAAATCTAGGCGGCCAAGAAGATCGCGGTGGGTAAGGCTTTCATCATGCAGAGCAGATATGTAAAGGAAAGATTCCCTTTACTGACCCGGATTTGGAGTTCTCCAGGGGCGTTTGTGGATCTGCCGCGCACCGTGTCAGATGCTGCGGAATTCTACCGAGCCGAAGAGGGGAGCTCTATGAAGAAGCTGTTCTAGTCGCAGTACCTTACGCTAGAACATCCAGTGCCCTTTAGCGATCAGCTGAAACAGCTTGTCGAGCTGCATAGGGCTGCCGAACTAGCCATGAAGGATTTAATAATTTGGTTTTGGCCTGCCGAAGCCATTCCCAGCAGCTACTTCAGACTCGTGAAGCGGCTCGTCAGTGCCTGCCCTCGGCTTGATGCCATCAAGCGGTCAGTCTGTATTGAAGGCGCGCGAATGGCCTTTGCCGGCGCCAAGATGCACTGGGCAAAGATGGACGCCACAAAGCTGATGACCGAGGGGTTGCTCGAGGGCAAGGAGCACCGCAGACCCCAATTGTATTTTGATAATGTCCTGGAGGGCCCGCCTTGTGGCGGAGCAATGTGCTAAGGATATCATATTCCCATGAATACACTCATGTTATCCTGTCCTGTACTATGAAAAAGATCTGTTATGTATACATATAATGTCTGTTATTTAAAAAATTTCCTCCTGTGCGGCCGTTTTGTTAAATCTGAGAGTTGGCCAGTTGTCGGCTTCTTCCCCCACGTAGGTAGTACGGGGGTGTTTGGGATAAATCTAAACACTCTTTATCCAAGATTTTGGTCCTTTAAGGAGGTGTTTAGCGCAACGAACCAGGCAATCGGACTATGCGACTTTATTACTCTCACTTAGCCATAGGAGTTCGACAAGAAAAATTTAGGCGCAGCCCCTGGTGTTCGGAAGTCCGAACTTGGGGCACTAGACACGCCAGATCGGATAAAAACCTATTCATCGCATAATGCGGAAAAAATTGCTAAAGATTTGCAACCTCTCGAACAGCTGACCGGCTCTCACCGCATCATGATAGTCAGTTTTCGGCTTTCTCTACTAAGGTGCTCATCCGGAAGAACTGGGACACAATCGCAGTAGTTCTCCCTTTACTACCCTAGCCGATATAGCGGAACGTAAGGTAGTAAGCACAGGAGTCGGGCAACCCAAGTATTGACCAAATACATGATTCGGAGCCGATGCATATAATGCTATAAGTTCGGGGTGCCGAACTGTACTGTAAAAGTGTTCATTCTTTATTGCCGTATTGACGGGTATGATGAAGCCCTTGGCGAATTAAGGCGTACCAGAGTGTACGGGCGCAATTGATAAGAATATAAAGAAAAGGGAAAAATCAAGTAATAAGCTGACGCCGCAAACGTTGAGCTGCAAATTATTTTCCATTGCAATTTAATTAATACGTCAAGGTGTATTTGTACAAGTAATGCGATAAGCAAATAGGGCTATTTGACATGCCACGACCAAGGGCGAGCTGCATGTGGGGTTTTAAAACAGGTATAACGATCGTTAGTAGAGACCATCTGGGGGGTCCCTTGTACGTCAAAGCTTCTTGCCTTCTTGGTGTATCCGTCCTTTGATAGGTCCGATGATCAGGTAATCAGAAAAAGCCTCGGGAAGAGAAAAACCTGAATGAAAAAGGAAAGGTGAAGGTATGCGGGTCCAGGAGCGGTTGAGCCGCATGACGGACCACGGTCTAGCTGTGCCTCTGTCCATGCCCATGGTATTTTAAGTGCATAGTTATGTATGCTCGGCACAAGTGTCGCCACTTGATTTGAACTGGGACAGAGGCCGAATTGCTAATCAAGCTCTGGACGAGCTGGACTGTCCTGCTGCAGAGTAGTTCGGGCTCGCTTGACGGTGTCCGGGAGCTTTACCTGCCTAAAAAGGCTGCTCTGTACTTCTCCTGCAAGGGCAGTGGTGTGCTCCTCGGTACGGAGGGAGCATTCTGTGTTTTCGTTGACCGTTATGACACCGCATGGTCCATGCATCTTGAGCTTGAGGTAGGCGTAGTAAGGCACCGCATTGAATTGAGCGAATGTGGTTCGTCCAAGAAGTGCATCATAGCCACTGCATAAGGGGACGGTATCGAAGATCAACTCGTTCGTCCAAGAAGTGCATCATAGCCACTGCATAAGGGGACGGTATCGAAGATCAACTCTTCACTTCGGATATTATCCGGGATCCGAAACCACTTCCAGTGTGAGCCCGTACAGCAAGCCTCTACACCTGGTACGACACCTTTAAAGGTGGTTTTTATGGGCTTGATCCTTCAGGGATCCATACCCATTTTGCGCACTGTATCTTGGTAGAGCGGGTTCATGCTACTGCCACCATCCACGAGGACTCGCGTAAGGTGGAATCCATCAATAATTGGGTCAAGGACCAGTGCGGCTGAACCGCCTGACGGATACTAGTTCGATGGTCCCTGCGATCGAAGGTGATCGGACAAGATGACCATGGGTTGAACTTTGGGGCGACTGGCTCCATCGCGTAGACGTCCCTGAGTGCGCGCTTGCTCTCCCTCTTGGGGATATGGGTGGCGTATATCATGTTTACCTTTTTAACTTGGGGGGGGCTTCTTCTGTCCCCCTATGTTCGGTGGCCGGGGTTCCTCGTCATCGTCATTGCTTTGCGACCCTTTCTCCTTGTTCTCGGCATTTAACTTGCCGGCCTATTTGAAGACCCAACATTCTCTGTTGGTATGATTGGCTGGTTTATCAGGAGTGCCGTGGATTTGACATGGACGATCGAGTATGCGGTCCAAACTGGACGGGCTCGGATTGTTTCTCTTAAATGGCTTCTTCCGCTGACCGGACTTAGATCCACCGAATCCGGCATTGACAGTCGTGTCTTTGGCGTTGTCGCTGTTGCTTCGATGCTTGTGTCTATTGCGTCGTGGCTTGCCATTGCTGTTTCTGGCCTCAAAAGTGCCAGGTTCGCTTGCGTGATTATTGCTACGGGCTAGCCAGCTATCCTCGCCCACGGAAAAGCGGGTCATAAGTGTCGTGAGGGCTGCCATGGACTTCGGCTTCTCTTGGCCGAGGTGTCGGGCGAGCCATTCGTCACAGATGCTATGCTTAAAGGCCGCTAGGGCTTCGGCATCCGGACAACCGACTATCTAGTTCTTTTTAGTTAAGAACCTGGTCCAGAATTTCCTGGCTGACTCTCCGGGCTGTTGAACTATATGACTTAGGTCGTCGGCATCCGGAGGTCAGATATATGTGCCTTGAAAGTTGTCAAGAAAGGCGTTTTCCAAGTCCTCCCAGCTGCCAATGGAGTTTTTGGGCAGACTGTTCAACAAGTGTCGAGCTGGTCCCTTGAGTTTTAGTAGGAGGTATTTGATGGCATGAAAATCATCACCGCGGGCCATATGAATGTGGAGAAGAAAATCCACAATCCATACCGCGGGGTCTGTTGTCCCATCATATGAGTCGATGTTCACGGGTTTAAACCCTTCTAGGAAATCGTGTTCCATTACTTCATCAGTGAAGCAGAGGGGGTGTGAGGGGCCTCTGTATCGGGCCAGGTCGTGACGTAGCTCGGATGGAGTTTGTCTGCGATCATTGGCTCGGTCGTGATTATGTTTTTCACGTCCGGCCAGGTGGCTATCATAGTGCGTAGGGGCACGCCCCCGTGATCTGTAGATCGATCTTGTCTGACCTGCTCCATTTTCCAAGTCATACCGCAGGTCATGTGTGTATCCCCGAGTTGTTGTATTTCTGTTTCTTCGGCGAGGTAGTGCGGGCTGGTGTTCGGCTCGAGGTGCCGCTTTGTCCCGGCCACGTGGTGGTCGGTCAGCCACATTATGCGATGGAAGGACGGGCCACATTATGCGATGCAGCGCCTCATCATCAAACTGGGGTAACAATTTGCACTTCAGGTAACTTTTGGTAGGGCGCTTGAGGCTGTATTCCTTGGCTGCTAGGACATCAGTCCATTTGTCATTGAGCAGATCCTGATTAGCTCGAAGCTGCTACTGCTTCTCTTTCAGGCTCCTTGCAGTGGCAATTAGCCGGCGCTTAAAGCACTCCTGCTCGGCGGGCTCCTCAAGCACGGTAAAATCTTCGTCACCGAGGCTCACCTCGTCCTCAGAGAGCAGAAGGTAGTTGCTATCCTCCGAGTCTGCATTCACGGCATGTTCGTCAAGGCTGACTCATCCATGTTCCCGTTCCTCCTGCTCGGAGGTTGGCTCAACAGGCTCTTCATTATCTTCGGCATCGTCCGGAGTGTTCTTTTCTCCTGTGACGGTGTTGCTGTTTTTACTACGGCATGGCTTAGAGCGGCACTGCTGACGTCGGTGCTTTGGCTGTATCTCAGGAGGTTTATCCTCAACTAGATTTTCATTGTCGCAGTTGTTTTCTTTGGGTGTATCCTCCATGTATATGTCGTACGAGGAGGTGGCTGTCCAACGTCATGTAGGCGGTGGTTCCTACTCCTCTCCATCATCGTCGTCCATACCATCGATGTCCTCAGAGTCGTAATCAAGCATGTCGGTTAAGTCGTCGATAGTGGCTATAAACTGGGTGGTGGGCGGGAAACGAAGTTCTTCGTCGTCCACTTCCCATTCGAGTCGGACATAGTTCAGCCAAGAGTCCCCCGACAAGGAGAGGGATTTTAATGAGTATAACACATCGTCTAGAGGTGAGTGCTGGAAGATGTCTGCGGAGCTGAACTCCAAGATTGGCGCCCAATCAGGTTCGACGGACGCGGATGCACGCGGCCCGGAACCTATGACCAGAGACGAGTCCGAGGTTCCGCTGACACAAGCCCAGCTCGATGTTGGGTCTGTGTGCGGCTCGAGCGCCGCTGAGTCTGCGGCTCCTGTGGTGGGGTTAGGATTCCCGTCTTCGAATGACGCGGTCTGCTCCGGATCTAGGGCCAGAGAGGTTACAAGCACTATCTCCTGAGCGCAAACAGATGACAAATTTAGGTCATGTTCATCATGGTGGCAGGGGACAACCATCATGGGCTCGAATCCATCAAGGATCAAGTCTCCATGGATATCAGCCACAAAATTCAGGCTTCCAAATCTGACCTGATGGCCAGGGGCGTAGCTATCGATTTGCTCTAGATGGCCAAGCGAGTTGGCCCACAATGCAAAGCCGCCAAATACGAAGATCTGTCCGGGAAGGAAGATCTCCCCCTGGACTGCGTTGTTGTAGATAATTGATGGAGCCATCAAGCCTTCTGAAGGCATGTGACTTTGATTGGCAAAAAGCTAACAGCCCACACAATGTGGGCTTGAGTGTCTGCTCGAGCCGTGGGCCAGAAAAAGCCTGTCCTGAAAGCCTTGCTTACGAGGGCTCGAGCTGCGACATATTGACCGCCCAGGACAGCATGTATTTCTACCAAGAGTTGCCTTCCCTCTTCTACGGAGATACACCTTTGGAGGACTCCGGTAGTGCTCTTTTTGTACAGTTCATCCTCATGCACTTTGCAGGCTTTAGAGCGCCGAACTATGCATCGAGCTTCATTCTGATCGTCGGGAAGCTCCTACCTATTAAGTAGGCTAGGAATGGTTCGGTCCATGGAGCGATAACAGCCATGATCACATGAGCAGAGGATGTTATCTCGATATCCGGACCTCTGACGGTATCTGCATTGTGTTTGGCAGCTGGGGCTGTGAACAGATCCGTGCTATCTTCTCTGCTCTTCCCATGCCATACTACGGATGTCTTGAAGAGCCTTACCATAAAAGTGTTAGGTGGCACAGGGTCACGTTTAACGCCCATGCGAGCAAGGATGTCGGCTTCCTAGTTATTGTCTTGAGCAACATGATGAAACTCAAGTCCCTCGAACCGAGCTGATATTTTTAATACGGTGTTTCGATATGCTGCCATTTTTGGGTCCTTTGAGTCGAACTCTCCATTGACCTAGGATATTGCAAGGTTTGAATCACCATGCACCTCCAAGCATCGTATGCCCATGGAGTCAGCCATGCGAAGACCATGTAGAAGCACCTCATATTCGGCTGCATTGTTGGAGTTAGTATACATAATTTGTAATACATAGCAGACTCTATCTCCAGTACGAGATGTTAGGATGAAGCCAGCCCCTAGTCCGGCCAGCATTTTGGAGCCGTCGAAGTACATAATCCAATTGGAGTATGAACTATACTCTTTAGGGAGTTCGGCTTCCGTCCATTCAGCGATAATGTCGGCCAACACCTGGGATTTAATGGCCCGGTGTGGCTTGTATACTATTTCGAACGGTAAAAGTTTGATGGCCCATTTAGCTATGCGGTTGGTGGCGTCCCTATTGTTGATAATTCCGTTAAGTGGTACTTCTGATGCCATTGTCATCGAACACTCTTGAAGATAGTATCGCAGTTTTCAGGACGCCATGAAGACCGTATAGGCTATCTTTTGGTAGTGGGGGTATCGGGATTTGCAAGGTGTGAGGACCTCCGATACATAATAAACTAGCTTTTGGGTGGGGAATTTATGTCCCTCTTCCCCTCATTCAACGACAAGTACGGCACTAACTACTTGGTTAGTTGCCGAAATGTATAATAACATAGGCTCGCCAACACCTGGGGCAGCTAGGATTGGGTTGCTTGTGAGTAGGGCCTTGATTTCTTCCAATCCGGCTGTGGAGGCATCCGTCCATTCAAAGTTGTCAGTGCGTCGTAGTAGCTTGTAGAGTGGTAATGCTTTTTTCCCAATTTGGAGATAAAATAGCTTAAGGCCATGACGCAACTTCCTAGTTTTTGGACTTGCTTTAGGTCTGTTGGTATTGACAGAGCTCGGATCTTTGTTGGGTTTGCTTCAATTCCTCTATGTGAAACAATGAACCCTAGCAATTTTCTGGTTGGGACTCCGAAGACACATTTTTCTGGATTGAGCCATATGTCGTATGTCCGGAGGATGTCGAGGGTGGCGAAGATTGTCCCCAAGTGTTTCGACGTGTTTTGTCTTAATGACCACGTCATCCACGTATGCTTCGACTGTTTTGCTGATTTGTTTTTCCAAGCATGTTTGAATCATACGCTAGTAGGTAGCCCCAGCGTTTTTGAGCCCAAAGGGCAGAGTGTTGAAGCAGAAAGGACTATAAGGGGTGATGAACGCAGTTGCGGATTGATCCGATTCGTTCATTTTAATCTGATGGTATCCGGAATAGGTGTCGAGGAAACACAAAGAAATGTGTCCTGCAGTCGCGTCAATGATTTGGTCAATGCAAGGTAATGGGAAAGGGTCTTTAGGGCAAGCCTTGTTGAGGTCTTTGAAATCGACGCACAGGCGCCGGGATTTGTCCTTCTTTGGTACCATGACCAAGTTGGCTAACCAATCCAGATGTTTGATTTCCCTAATGAATCTGTCCTCTAGATGCTTGGCTAGCTCTTCTCCCATGGCTTGACGCTTGGGTTCGGATAATCGCCGCAGCGTCTGCTTAACGGGTTTGAATCCCTTGATAATATTGAGACTGTGTTCAGCCAGCTTGCGGGGGATGTCGGGCATGTCTGAAG
Source organism: Triticum dicoccoides (assembly GCF_002162155.2). NCBI lineage: Eukaryota > Viridiplantae > Streptophyta > Magnoliopsida > Poales > Poaceae > Triticum > Triticum dicoccoides. The sequence continues at coordinate 391,785,654 of NC_041391.1, forward strand.
GGTGCCAGGCAAAAATATCCCAATTCTCTCGCAAGAAGAATGTGCATAGAGCGGCGTCTACTACCTGATCCAGCTATGCTCCGATAGACGTTGTCTTGTTAGGGTCCGTCGGGTGCACTTGAAATTTAACTATTTCCTCAGCGGGCTTAAATGAGGTGGATTTAGATCTCTTATCGAGGATCACATCTTCCTATCCACTGTGGACTGTAGGGTGGTTAATTCTTCCGCCGCTAGGGCTTCAGATAACGCCTCAAGGGCCAGGGGTGCGGTTTTGTTTTCGGCACGGAGGGCTTTGTTCGGGTCGCCCGAAATTGGGATGATTCCATTGGGTCCGGGCATTTTAAGCTTCATATACCCATAATGGGGTATGGCTTGGAAGCGTGAGAAGGCGTCCCGTCCAAGGATGGCGTGGTACCCACTATTGAAGGGGACCACATGAAAGAGCAACTCTTCGGATCTGTAGTTTTCGAGTGTGCCGAATACCACATCCAGTTTAATTCTCCCAGAGCATCGTGCTTCTCGGCTGGGAATGATGCCTCAAAAGGTGGTATTGCTTTGCTCGATGCGTGATCTGTCCATATGCATTTTGTCGAGCGTGTCTTCATAGATGAGGTTAAGCCCACTGCCACCGTCCATGAGCACTTTCATAAGCCGAAAACCATCCACAATGGGGTTTAGTACTAGGGCAGCGGGTGCTCGGACTAACTGAACCTTTGGTTCATCTTCGGCTGTAAAGGTTATTACTGTGTCATTTCTATGGGCTCAGTGAGGTAACTTGGTGGACTTCAGCGAGGTTGCGGAGTGCCCTTTTGTGCCGAATATTTTAGAAAAAGGTTTCGAAGACCATAAGGACGTTAAAGTCATCCTTCTCCGGAGAGTATTTCTCTGGAGTGGTGGTGAGGATGGCCTCTCCACTTTTTGCTACTTGTCGGAGTATCCAACATGCTCGAAGGCTATGGGTTGGGTCTGTGCGCGGAGTGGCATATATCGGACAGGGCTTGTCAAGGAGTTCGTCAAGAACGAACCTATGTCCCATGAAGGGTTTATTTTTTCTACCCATCAACTGGTGGTCGGGTGACCCGCTAGGGTGTATCGGTTTAGTTCGGGCCGCACGCTGCTTAAAGGCAGCGGGCTCCAGTTGAGTTTTCTGGGCCCTCCATGTGCTTTCCATCACACCGTACTTCTTCACTACCTGTGATAGTTCCATGAAGCTCTGTATGTGATGTCGGTCGAGGGCATTCAATATTCCCTCGTCTGTGCAATTACGATGAAATATCAAAACTACGTCATCGTTGGGGCAATCTTTGATCTTGTTTTTAACAAGCAGGAATCTGGCCCGAAAGTGGTGGACCATTTCTTGAGGTTGTTGCCGCACATGCATCAGGTCATATATATCTGGAGAACCTGAGTTGCTTGGAGAATATCGATTGTGGTGGGTGGGTGGTTTAAAATTTGAATCCGGTCCCACACCTAGATTTGGAGCTTGAAGGTTCTCCGAGACGACCGGTTCGGGTTAGGGGAGATCCAAGGGCTCCCGTGATCCAATATCCGAGCCAGAGTCTGGAAGACGTGAAGTCTCGTCCAAAGGGAGAGTATCCGGCTTGAGGGATTCGGTGACCCGAACATACTTGGTCTTCAACATAGGGAAGGAAGTGTCTTCGGCCTGTTCCTCGACGACCGCTACGAGTTGGGTGATCAGCAGGCGATAAATTTTCCTTTGGTCAGGATTGAGCCCGATCCGATCATAGTCCGTTGAGACCCTGAGGGCGGCAATGTGGTCCAGTAGCTCGTTCAAGGATGAGACATCTGCCGGATCCATATTTTTGGAGTACTCGAGGCCAATGCGAAGATGGTGTTCGGCGGTCATAGGGGGTGATGTGGGCTTGACGGTCGTACAAGATCCTACGGTGAAACCGCTGAGCTGGAGGGTCTGCCCAGAAGTCAGGCTCCTTCCAAAAGTGATATTGTCGTTGATGAATAGGCAAGCCATAGATCGCTTTCGTAGCAGCATGGCACAGCTCTCAATGAACGCACCAATGTTGGTCAAAACTGGTAGATCTTGAGTCGGGGGGGCCCAAGCTGCGTGTTTGAGGATCGATGGTAACAATGGACAAAGGGACACAGTGTTTACCCAGGTTCGGGCCCTCTTAAGAGAGGTAAAACCCTACTCCTGCTTGATTACATTCGAAGAGTATAGAGATTACAAGAGTTGATATACCTCGAGATCATGATGGCAAAACCCTAGATGTCTAGCCTATAAATATTCCGATGACGGTAATGATGATAGCCTCTACGGACTAAACCCTCTAGTTTATTTATACACCGGAGGGACCTAGGGTTTGTACAAGGTCGGTTTATCAGGGAATGAAACAATACACCCAGACTATAATCTTGCCGTTCACATATGGAGAAGTTCCACCCGGACACTGGGGATGGTCTTTAGCTCGATATTTTACGGCCCATTCAACCCGGCCCATGTTCCTGGGACGGACACCTGAGGATCCCCGAATCTAGGACTCCCTCAGCCAGTGCTTGTTATCCTTTACAACATGCCACCAAATGTCTGCAACAAAGAATCAAACTACATGATGGCCTTGCTCATCCAAGGTCCAAAAAATCCCGGAAAGGATTTTGATTTATTCATGGAGCCTCTTGTGGATGAACTTCAACAGCTATGGAGGGGTGTTCTCACTCGAGACCTATATAGCAGCCCACTAGTTGATTTCTTTCTGTGTGCTGTTATAATTTGGTGCATCCATGATTATCCGGCTTTGGGCACTATGTCAGGGTGAACGACACATGGTTACAATGCATGTGTTCGCTGTGACAAGAATCAGTTGTCATACACAATACTTAGCAAGATCTGTTACATTGGACACCACCCTTTCCCTGCCAAGGACAAGTCGTGTCCTACAAAATACCGAAGACATGTGTTCAATGCAAAACATGAAAACTGTGATGCGCCAAAAGGCTCATCAATGATGAGTTGCAAGAGGAATTAGATATGGTCAGGCATATTACACCGAGAAACCATCCTGATAATGGTAGCGGGAAAAGGAAGTGTGGAAGAGCAGAAGATAGATTATTGTTTACCCACATGTCCACTTTGTGGGACTTGGAGTTGTGGAAAGATTTGGATCTGTGGCATAATCTTGATGTGATGCACATCGAGAAAAATATATGTGACAGCATTATCAGCACACTTTGTAATACTGAAGGCAAGACGAAAGATACCTTAAAATCTAGGATTGATTTGACATACCTGGGTATCAGATATGATTTGTAGGTGAATCCTAATGGTGCACTCACGGGATATGGCACCAGCTGTGTACGTCTTGGACAAGATAAAAAAGAAAAGAATTCTACCAGGTCCTGTCACGTGTGAGATTCCACATGGATTTGCTTCCAACCCTGAAAGGAGAGTCAGTACAGATAGAAATAAGGTACAAGGGTTGAAAACTCATGACTGCCACGTCCTACTTCAAAGGGTTTTACCTGTTATCCTTAGAAGATTGGGCCGCCCTAACTTATACAGAGCAGTTGTAGAGTTGAGACAATTCTTCGAGCAACTCTGCAATAGAAATATCAGGATAGATGCTTTGGAGCATCTTAGAGACAACATACCAACTATCCTATGCGACCTTGAGAAGATATATCCTCCAGCCTTCTTTGATGTGATGGTGAATTTGGCTATTCATCTACCTGATGAGGCACTACTTAGAGGTCCAATACAGTATGGTTGGATGTACCTATTGAAAGGCGGCTAGGCACTTTCAAGGGCTATGTGTTAGGAACAGAGCTAGACCTGAGGGTTCCATTGCAGAGGCCTACATTGCTACTGAAGCATTGACATTCTGCTCAAAATACATTGAAACAGTTGATCATCTTAGCAAAAAGGTGGGTGAAGACAATCCCGAGCTCAATGTTTTTGATTGTTCTGTTCAAGTTATAGGGAAGAGTCAACAAGATGACGAACCTAAAGATTTGGACAAAATGGTTTTGTATGTGTTGAATAACTGTCCTGATATTCTACCTTATATCGAGTAAGTGCTAAGTACTACAGCTTATGCATCATAATCTACTAAACTTGCAGCACATTCTTATATATTTAGATGTTTGACACGATCACTATGTTGTTGCAGCATCTACAAAAAGGAGTTATTGGTGCAAAATCCAAGAAACATTGACAAATTGGTTATGGCAGGATTTGCGAAATGGTTCGAGAGTCGTGTAAGCTTTTGAATTGCACTGTCAGTTTTTTTAATATATTGAGTACATAAGATGATCAGCTTGTCTATTTTCTAACCATAGGTTAAGAAGATGCGGGAGGATAGACAGGCAGTTAATGATCCCCATTACACACTAGCAATGGGTCCTGATACTCGGGCAAGACATTATGAATCTTGTGTTTTGGAGATGTGCACTAGAACAGCCTTGCATGCGACGAAGGAGGAAGACACAAGATAGTGCCATCATGAGCACGGATACGTACGGCAAAGAGACAACTGAAATGTATGCTAACATAGAAGACATTGTTCACTTGCAGTATATCTCCAGTTTTGAGGTTCATCGGTGTGTGGTTCTGTTGTGCTGTCATTGGTATAACCTGTTTTCCAGGATCGCGAAACCCAGAGCTGGTGATTATTTCAAATCCATCAATGTCAAGGTGGCGTACCATACCGACGAGCCTTTTATTTTGGCAAATCAAGCAACACAGATATTTTTCTTGGAAGACATATATGCATGTAGTTATGACAGGAGAGTATTGCAAAGGTTTGAGCAGAGGAATTTGTTTAATGAAGTTTCACAACAAGATGATGCTTAGACTGCCCCTGATATAGAAGATTCCACATATGTTCGTAGTATCTTTGAGAACTTCTACTTCTTGAGCTTGCATTGGTTTTTCCCTTGAAGAGGAAAGGGTGATGCAGCAAAGTAGATATAAGTATTTCCCTTAGTTAGAGAACCAAGGTATCAATCCAGTAGGAGATAATGCACAAGTCACCTAATACCCGCACAAACAATCAAACAACTTGCACCCAACGTGATAAAGGGGTTGTCAATCCCTTCACGTTTACTTGCAAAAGTGAGATATGATAGATATAGATGAAACTAAACAAACGATAAAGTAAATATTTTTGGTATTTTTGGTTTATAGATCGGAAAGTAAAAGATTGCAAAATAGTAGAGCGGAAACTAATATGATGGAAAATACCCGGGGGCCATAGGTTTACTAGAGGCTTCTCTCAAGATAGCAAATAATACGGTGGATGAACAAATTAATGTCGAGCAATTGATAGAAAAGTGCAAAGTTATGACGATATCTAAGGCAATGATTATGAAATATAGGCATCATGTCTGTGTCAAGTAGACCGAAACGATTCTGCATCTACTACTATTACTCCACACATCTAGAGTATTAAGTTCATGAAGAACAAAGTAACGCATTAAGTAAGATGACATGATGTAGAGGAATTAACTGAAGCAATATGATGAAAACCCCATCTTTTTGTACTCGATGGAAACAATACAATACATGCCTTGCTGCCCCTACTGTCACTGGGAAAGTACACTGCAAGATTTAACACAAAGCTAAGCACTTCTCCCATTGCAAGAAAAAACAATCTAGTTGGCCAAACTAAACCGATATTTTGAAGAGAATTACAAAGATATCAAATCATGCAAATAAGAATTCAGAGAAGATTCAAATAATATTCATAGATAAGCTGATCATAAATCCACAATTCATTGGATCTCGACAAACACACCGCAAAAGAAGATTATATAACATAGATCTCCAAGAACATCAAGGAGAACATGGTATTGAGAATCAAAGAGAGACAGAGAGAGATAAGAAGACATCTAGCTACTAGCTATGGACCCGTAGGTCTGAGGTAAACTACTCACGCTTCATCGGAAGGGCAATTGAGTTGATGTAGAAGCCCTCCGTGATCGAATCCCCCTCCAGCAAGATGTCGAAAAAGGCCCCTAGATGGGATCTCATGGGCACAGAAGGTTGCAGCGGTGGAAAAGTGTTTTCGTGGATGCTTCTGGTGGTTTGGTAACATATGTGAATATATAGGTGAAAGAATTAGGTCATGGGAGTCATGGGGGGGCACAAGGTAGGGGGCGCGCCCTCCACCCTTGTGGTCGCCTCGTGACTACTCTGACTTTATCTCCAAGTCTCCTGGGTGTCTTCTGGTCAAAGAAAAATCATCGCGAAGGTTTTATTCCGTTTGGTATCCCTTTTCTGTGAAACTCAAAAACAAGGAAAAAAACAGAAACTGGCACTGGGTTCTAGGTTAATAGGTTAGTCCCAAAAATAATATAAAATACCATATTAACTCATATAAAACATCCAAAATAGATAATATATTAGTATGGAACAATAAAAAATTATAGATACCTTGGAGACGTATCGAGCATCACCAAGCTTAATTCTTGCTCGTCCTCGAGTAGGTAAATGGTAAAAATAGAATTTTTGATGTGGAATGCTACCTAACATATTTATCCATGTAATATTCTTTATTGTGGCATGAATGTTCAGATCCATAAGATTCAAAACAAAAGTTTAATATTGACATAAAAACAATTATACTTCAAGCATACTAACAAGGCAATTATGTCTCAAAATAACATGGCCAAAGAAAGCTTATCCCTACAAAATCATATAGTCTGGCTATGCTCCATCTTCATCACACAAAATATTCAAATCATGCACAACCCTGATGACAAGCCAAGCAATTGTTGCATACTTTTGATGTTCTCAAACTTTTTCAAATGTCACGTAATAAATGAGCGTGAGCCATGGACATAGCACTATAGGTGGAATAGAATATGGTGGTTGTGGAGAAGACAAAAAGGAGATAGTCTCACATCAACTAGGCGTATCAACGGTCTATGGAGATGCCCATCAATAGATATCGATGTGGGTGAGTAGGGATTGCCATGCAACAGATGCACTAGAGCTATAAGTTTATGAAAGCTCAAAAAGAAACTAAGTGGGTGCGCATCCAACTCACTTGCTCACGAAGACCTAGGGCAATTTGAGGAAGCCCATCATTAGAATATACAAGCCAAGTCCTATAATTAAAATTTCCCACTAGTATATGAAAGTGACGACATAGGAGACTCTCTATCATGAAGATCATGGTGCTACTTTGAAGCACAAGTGTGGAGAAAAAGAACACTAACATTGCCCCTTCTCTCTTTTCTCTCATTTTTTTATTGGGCCTTCTCTCATTTTTTGGCCTCTTTTTTCCGTCTGGAGTCTCATCCAGACTTGTGGGGGAATCATAGTCTCCATCATCCTTTCATCACAAGGGACAATGCTCTAATAATGAAGATCATCACACTTTTATTTACTTACAACTCAAGAATTACAACTCGATACTTAGAACAAAATATGACTCTATATGAATGCCTCCAGTGGTGCAGCAGGATGTGCAATGAATCAAGAGTGACATGTATGAAAGAATTATGAAAGGTGGCTTTCCCACAAATACGATGTAAACTACATGATCATGCAAAGCAATATGACAATGATGAAGCGTGTCATAATAAACGGAACGGTGGAAAGTGGCATGGCAATATATCTCGGAATGGCTATGGAAATGCCATAATAGTTAGGTATGGTGGCTGTTTTGAGGAAGGTATATGGTGGGTGTATGGTACCGGCGAAAGTTGTGCGGTACTAGAGAGGCTAGCAATGGTGGAAGAGTGAGAGTGCATATAATCCATGGACTCAACATTAGTCATAAAGAACTCACATACTTATTGCAAAATTCTATTAGTTATCGAAACGAAGTACTACGCGCATGTTCCTAGGGGGGTAGATTGGTAGGAATAGACCATCGCTCGTCCCCGACCGCCACTCATAAGGAACACAATCAATAAATAAAGCATGCTCCGACTTCATCACATAATGGTTCACCATACGTGCATGCTATAGGAATCACAAACTTTAACACAAGTATTTGTACAATCCACAGTTACTCACTAGCATGACTCTAATATCACCATTTTATATCTCAAAACAATCATAAGGAATCAAACTTCTCATAGTATTCAACGCACTTTTATATGAAAGTTTTTATTATATCCCTCTTGGATGTCTATCATATTAGGACTGATTTATAACCAAAGTAAATTACCATGCTGTTTAGAGACTCTCAAAATAATATAAGTGAAGCATGAGAGTTCAATAATTTCTTTAAAATAAAGCCACCTCCGTGCTCTAAAAAGATATAAGTGAAGCACTAGAGCAATATTGCCTAGCTCAAAAGATATAAGTGAAGCACGTAGAGTATTCTAATAAATCACGATTCATGTGTGTCTCTCTTAAAAGGTGTGTACAGAAAGGATGATTTTGGCAAACTAAAAATCAAAGACTCAAATCGTACAAGAGCTCCAAGCAAAACACATATCATGTGGTGAATAAAAATATAGCCTCAAGTAAAGTTACCGATAGACGAAGACGAAAGAGGGAATACCTTCTGAGGCATCCCCAAGCTTAGGCTCTTGGTTGTCCTTGAATATTACCTTGGGGTGCCTTGGGCATCCCCAAGCTTAGGCTCTTGCCACTCCTTACTCCATAGTCCATCAAATCCTTACCCAAAACTTGAAAAGTTCACAACACAAAACTCAACAGAACATCTCATAAGCTCCGTTAGTATAAGAAAATAAATCACCACTTTTGGTACTTTTGTCAACTCATTGTTTATTTATATTGGTGTAATATCTACTGTATTACAACTTTTCCATCATTCATACCCCCCAATACTACCCATATATTCATCAAAATAAGCAAACAACACAAAGAAAACATAATCTGTCAAAAACGGAACAGTCTGTAGTAATCAGAGAACTTCATACACTTCTGTAACTCCAAAATATCTGAAATATTAGGAAAACCTAGGCAATTCGTGTAAAAATCTTGTGCAAAAAGAATCAGATCAAAATCACGCTTCTGTGAATCATGAAAATTGTTTTCCTGGGCGCAAAAATTTCTGTTTTTCAGCAAGATCAAAACACTATCATCGTAAGCCATCCCAAAGGTCTTACTTGGAACATACACTAATTAAAATACAAAAACACATCTAACTAGAGGCTAGATGAATTATTCAAATCAAAATAGGATCAAAAAGCAAACAACAAAAATAAAATTGGGCTGCCTCCCAACAAGCGCTATTGTTTAACACCCCTAGTTAGGCATAAAAACACAAATAGATCTAGGTATTGTCATCTTTGGTATGCAATCTATAAGTAGCTCTCATAATAGATTCATATGGCAATTTAATTTTATTCTTGGAAAGTATTCCACCTTCCTTAACAGAAATTGAAATCTATGTTTCCTTCTTTCATGTCAATAATTGCACCAATCGTTCTAAGAAAAGGTCTACCAAGAATAATAGGACATGTAGGATTGTAATCTGTCGTGGGAACGATTCCGACAGTAAGAGAGGGGTAGGATAACGGAGCATGATCTATCGAGATGCATATGGGTGACACGGTGGTTTTAGCGAGTTCGGGCCTCTCACAGTGGAGATAACAACCCTACGTCTCGTGCTCCGGAGAGGCTTTGTTTTATCTGAGTATATATCCGGAGATTATGATGTGTGTGTGTGAGAGAGAGGAACGGATCCCCATGCCTGAGCTAAGTCCTGAGACTAATGGTGAAAGGAGAGAGAGAGGTGGAAGAAAAGCCCCCAGTCTAGTGGTGGGGGATGGCTTATATAGAGTGCGCCACCCCCTCACCTCCTATGTTACAAAGTGGAGCATCAATGCCATAATGCCTGCCCACAACAAAACCATCATGCTGACTATTGGTCTTCCCATATCCGAGTGAGTGACACGGCTGAGTGGAATGAGGTCGTCGAGTGGAGTGCCATGCTCCGAGTGGTTGTTGCCGTTCGAGTGACTTTCAAGTTGCGGTACATCTGGATGGCGATCTGGCCCAGGGGCCTAGTATAAAGTGTGCGGTGTCCATGGGTAGGGTCTTTAGGTCAGGCCTGTTACCCTACCCCTAATACATGTCCTCGTCATTAGCCCCCGAATCGGTCGAGGTTGAGCGGGTCAAGTCGAGGTGTATTCCCAGATGTGTCGAGTGCTACGGAGGCACTTATGAGCTTCCTCTGGTCACCCGGCGGTCTTATCTCCGCGTGTTGCCTTGACGGATTCCAGACTGCATGGTGTCCGAGTGAAATGAGCTCAAACGGGTCCGCGGAGGAGCGTTGAACTTACCTTATAGCAATTTTTTTGGAGTGATTTGGAGCTGGTCCTGCATCAAGTAACTGATTACTCGGAATTTCTTCATGCCTGGAACGTGTCTTTTTTTTGTTTGGCCGTCACTCAGACCGGGCGGACCGTTCTGAGTGGATACCATTCTAGTGGAGGCACGCTGAGTGCACCCACTGGGTGTAGTCCCCGAGACTGCCGTCGACTGCGGGCAGTCGGTGGTATCTTAGAGCCTGTCTTTTTTGTTGTTGTTCATCACTCGGACTGGTCAGGCCGTACCGAGTGGAGATTACTCCAGTGGGGGCATGCTGAGTGCACCCACTGGGTGTAGTCTCCGAGACCACCATCGACTGCGGGCAGTCGGCGGGGGTCTAAGAGAACTAAAAATCTTCTTAGCTAGTACTGATCGAACTTGTTCTTCTCTGACTCGGAGGTCGAGTAATTCTGGAGCTGGTTTTGCATCAAGAAAAATGTTTCTTTCCGAGTTCTCTTCCAATGGGGCATGCTGAGTGCACCCATTGGGTGTAGTCCCCGAGCCTCTCTCGAACTAGATGAGCCTGGCAGAGGGTTTAAGTCTCCTAGTAAACCTCCACGCGGTCGATACAGTAAATATCTTTTTAGTCTGAAATTGAGTCAATCCTGAGATTGAGTCAATCGGATGCATCTTCAGGCACTTTACATGGTAAATAAGCTCAGCCTGGAGCTGAGTCAGTCGGACTGATCTTCGTGCACTCGGCACAGTAAATAAATTCAGCCTGGAACTCGGTCAAGCAAGTGAATCTTCGTGCTCTCGACACGGTGAATGAATTCGGCTTTGAAACTGCCGACTGTAGAAAAAAGCCGGACACTCCAGGGAGTAATCATTCCAGTAGTACTTCTTATATTAACCGTTAGATTTTGCGTGAAAGGGGTATTTGCAAGAGTATATTGTATCTGTAGAGGGGCTTCGTTTTCACCCTTTTGCATGAAAGGGGTATTTGTCCGAGTGGACGTGCTTCACTTATATATCTTCGGAGAACCAAGCATGTATGGTCAAAAGAATATTCCTGATGTGATCAATAGGTTGACCAAATGGGCGTAACCCCTGAGGGTGACATGGCCAACTGTCGTGCGTAGCCCCCGAGTGACGCTCGAAGGAGGTAAGCTTGCTACAGAGTGTGATATGAGGTTTGACCATATGAGTAACTTAGTCGTTCCCGTGCTGGGGGTGTAGAGGTAAAGACATGTCCAACTGATGGTGACGCGCGAGGCGGCAGAGGATCGATGATGTGTACAACCAAGTGATGATGCGCGGGGCGGTCGAGTGGTGAAGACGCGTGCAACCGAGTGGCGATGCGCAGAGCGGTCGAGTGGCAAAGACGTGCCCAACCGAGTGGCGACGCATGGGGCGGCCGAATGGTGATGATGTGTGAAGTGGTCGAATGTAGGACTACATATCTAGCCAAGTGAAGATGCGCGGGGCAGCCGAGTGGTGAAGACGTGCACAACCGAGTGGAGGCGCGCGAACCGGCTAAGGCGAAGTCGTGTGCCACCGGACGACGAAAATGGTCCTCGGAGGACTTAGTCGAATGCTTTCGAAACTTATGTAGTGATGAGGTCAGTGTAACGTCGTTGCGGCACGAGAAGACCGGTGTGCCAACTGATTCTGAGTAGGAATGAAGATGGCGTGCAGAGCGTCTGGATGATTACTAAACTTGTCGAAGTGGCGGATCGGATGCATTTGTTGAAGTGAAGGATCTACCAGGTGATGAAGTAGTCGACCACTCAGGAGAGTGTCATTCCAAATGAGATGCAGCCCCCGAGTGCGGCGTAGCCCCCGAGCGTGCTACAGGCTTTGACAACGGACATGTCGGAACACGAGAAATATAGTTTTGAATGGATGATTTGCAATTCATTGAGTTAGAATCAGGTAAAGATGAGGAGAATCTTCCGAGTGATGCTCGAAAGAGGCAAACTCGCAAAAGAGTGAAGTGTGAAATTTGATTATAAAAGGGACTTATCTGTCTCATGCCTGACGAGGTCTATATCATTGATACAATGAAGAGGATTCCACAGAGGGGTTGGCCGGATGTGTTTGAAGTCAACAGAGCGACAAGGTAGGTGTTGTCGTGCACTAGGACCGGTACGGTGACCGAGTCCGAGCAGCGATGAAGTTGGCGCATAGGGCCATCGAGTGATCACGTAACTTGTGTAAAAAATGGCACAAGCCAACGAAATAATTTCTCGAGGAAATTCGGTGTGTGCTCAAATGATTTGTGTGGATAACACCCATAGACACCCGCTGGGAGTGCAAGGGGCTTGCTGGTTAACTAGCAAGAGTTTGAAAGAGCGAGGGATCAGTTCGAACTTGTCGAAGCGATGGATCCGACTGAACTCATTGGAATATTGGCTCAAATAAAATGGAAGTGTAGGGTTTCGACTAAGTTGCGGCCCCGGAGGACCGATGCAAACTCGAAATTAAGAACGACACATGGTGTTCATGAATGATGTATGCGAAAAAATGGAAGTTGGATTCGGGAGTCACATAACCAGTACTAAGCAAGTATGTGAAAATAAGCAGCCGAGCGTAGAGGTACGCTCGGTGGTGCGGCCTTCGAGTGAAGGTGATGTGTGAATTATGGGATACTCAGAAATAATAGAATGTAAAATGACTTAGCTGTCTGAAGGCGCGCGAGTGGCCGAGTGGTAATGAGGCGACCAACTGAGCGGCGATGCACGGAGCGGCCCAGTGGTGATGAGGTGACCAACTGTGTGGCGACGCGCGGAGCGGCCGAGTGGTGATGAGGTGACCAACCGAGTGGGGACGCGCAGAGCGGCCGAGTGGTGATGAGGTGACCAATCGAGTGGCGACGCACGGAGCAGTGGTGATGAGGTGACCAACCGAGTGGCGACGCGCGGAGCGGCCGAGTGGCGACGCGCGGAGCGGCGGAGTGGCGACGCGCGGAGCGGCCGAGTGGTGATGAGGTGACC
>NC_041391.1:391799060-391799397 GCF_002162155.2 Triticum dicoccoides
GTGGCAACCCGCGGGGCGGTCGAGTGGTTATGAGGTGACCAACCAATTACGACGCGCGGGGTGGCCGAGTGGTTATGAGGTGGCCAACCGAGTGGCGATGCGCGGGGCGGTAGAGTGGTTATGAGGTGACCAACCGATGATGACGCGCGGGGCGGCTGAGTGGTTATGAGGTGACCAACCGATGACGACGCGCGGGGCGGCCGAGTGGTTATGAGGTGACCAACCTATGGCGACGCGCGGGGCGGCCGAGTGGTTATGAGGTGACCAACCTATGGCGACGCGCGGGGCAGCCGAGTGGTGGCGCAGTGGTGACGAGCGAGGCGTCCAAGTGAAGTAG
>NC_041391.1:391800087-391850909 GCF_002162155.2 Triticum dicoccoides
GATGAGGTGACCAACCGAGTGGCGACGCGCGTAGCGGCCGAGTGGTTATGAGGTGACCAACCAAGTGGCGACACGTGGAGCGGCCAAGTGGTGATGAGGTGACCAACCGAGTGGGGACGCGCGGAGCGGCCGAGTGGTTATGAGGTGACCAACCGAGAGGCGACGCGCGGGGCGGCCGAGTGGTTATGAGGTGACCAACCTATGGCGACGCACAGGGCAGCCAAGCAATTAAGATGCGTGCCACGGCGTGACGATGCGCGAGGTGTCCGAGTGATGTAGACGCGTCCCGCGGAGTGTCGATGCACGGGACGTCCGAGTGATGTAGACGCGTCCCGCAGAGTGGCGACGCGCGGGGCGGCCGAGTGAAGTAGATGCGTCCCACGAAGTGTCGATGCACGGGATATCCAAGTGATGTAGACACGTCCCGTGAAGTGACGACGCGCCTCCTCTGACTTGCGTTCAGGTACTGGACGAGGAATCCGTTCGAGTGATCTCGGATCCGTGGCCGAGTGAACTTGAGTCTGTGTCCGGGTGGCTTTATCTGACTGAACTCTGAATGAATCTGGTTCGCTACTGTCCGATTGAAAGATCCATCGGGGGTGACCCTGAAAGTTTGCAAGTAAATCCACGGTTAAAATGTTGTGTGGTTATACCTGCATGCATGCATGCATGCACCCATTAACTGATGCAGAGATAGCGGAAATAGAGCATGCTTTGGCCGCCATAATCAGGTAACCGACGCTGGAAATCCCCATTAACTGGCCGCTTAATGAGGCGGTCAATTAACTCCTCGGAAGAGTTATGAGGCTCATGTCCTGAACCTGTACATGCATGTAGGAGATGTTAATTAGAGATAATTAAGCAAGAATTAGAACCGGCTCCGCATGGAAATTTCTTTCTTCCATGGAGCATTCACTCCATGCCATTTATTGTTGCGCCGTGGGGTTTGCTGGACTCGATCTTGCGACCCCGGAAGGCGTCGAACTCGCCGGGGACAAGGCCGTCGGGGGCACCGGAGAACAGCTCGAGGAGATTGATGTGGGCCCTACCGACGTCACAGTCGCCGACGGCATGCTAGGCGTGGAGCAGCACATCGACGAGTACAATGACGTCAGCGGGCACTATGAACCTGAGTACCTGACCATGGCGTTTCGGCTGAGGTGCACCCGCTCATGTTGGGATCGACGAGGGTGTGCCCAGCGCGGAGCAGCTCGTCGATGGACATAACGACACCGGTGGGCACGATGAACCTGACCATGGCGTTCCAAGCCAGGCTCTGGCCGCCTGAGTCTTGTGTGTGCGCCCGTCGCTGGATCCGCTTCATCGCGGAGGCCGGCGCAGCGCAGCTGACCATAGGAAGAGATGGTCATCTGTGAGGGGTTCGACGGCGTCGTCGAGGCATCAAAGACGACGATGGGTGGACGGCGCCGGTGCAGGTGCGTGGAAACGCGTGTCAGCATCGTAGATGGAGCCAGAGACGACGGGAAGACGGCCTCAACATTCATGCATGGGGTCGTGGCCCTGGCGCCGCAGACAAGACCGGAGATGATGATGGCGAACGGCGTCGCTTCATCGTCGAGGAGTAGAGCCACCAGTCCGCTTCTTCTCTTTAGATGATTAATTACGCATGAGTGGTGTCTGATCCTACAGGAGGAAAAGATAAACCCGTTCTTAGATGATTAATTAAAGGAAGACTAGATCAAGAGGAGACTTCCCTGATTCTTTCGCTTGTATGAATGGCGCAATGACCAGAGCTCTAGCGACCAATTTCTCTAGCGATGGTAGTTGATCCGCTGTTGAAGATTGAAGAAAAACCATTTGCACCATGGTTCGATAGATGCCATGCCCCAAGGTGGGCGCCAACTGTCGTGGGAACAATTCCGACAGTAAGAGAGGGGTAGGATAATGGAGCATGATCTATCGAGATGCATATGGGTGACACGGTGGTTTTAGCGAGTTCGGGCCTCTCACGGTGGAGATAACAACCCTACGTCTCGTGCTCCGGAGAGACTTTGTTTTATCTGAGTATATATCCGGAGATTACAATGTGTGTGTGAGAGAGAGGAACGGATCCCCCATGCCTGAGCTAAGTCCTGAGACTAATGGTGAAAAGAGAGAGAGAGGTGGAAGAAAAGCCCCCAGTCTAGTGGTGGGGGATGGCTTATATAGAGTGCGCCACCCCCTCACCTCCTATGTTACAAAGTGGAGCATCAATGCCATAATGCCTGCCCACAACAAAACCGTCATGCTGACTATTGGTCTTCGCATATCCGAGTGAGTTACACGGCTGAGTGGAATGAGGTCGTCGAGTGGAGTTCCATGCTCCGAGTGGTTGTTGCCGTCCGAGTGACTTTCAAGTTGCGGTACATCTGTACGGCGATCTGGCCTAGGGGCCCAGTATAAAGTGTACGGTGTCCATGGGTAGGGTCTTTAGGTCAGGCCTGTTACCCTACCCCTAATACATGTCCTCGTCATAATCTATATCAAGAACAATGAAATCTATGGGCACATAATTCCTATTTTCAATAATAAGAACATCATTAATCCTTCCCATAGGTTTCTTAATAGTGGAATCCGCAAAATGCAAATTTAAAGAACAATCATCAAATTCACGGAAACCTAACACATCACATAAACTTTTTGGAATCGTGGAAACACTAGCACCCAAATCACACAAAGGATTGCACTCATAATCTTTTTTAATCTTAATAGTAGGTTCCCACTCATCATAGAGTTTTCTAGGAATAGAAACTTTCAATTCAAGATTTTCTTCAAAAGATTGCATCATAGCATCAACGATATGTTTAGTAAAAGCTTTGTTTTGATTATAAGCATGAGGGGAACTCAACATGGATTGCAACAAGGAAATACAATCTATTAAAGAAAATTTGCATAATTATATTCCTTGAAATCCAAAAGAGTGGGTCCATTGCTACTTAAATTTTTGACCTCTCCAATCCCACTTTTATCAATTTTTGCATCAAGATCTAAAAACTCTGAATCATTGGGACGCCTTTTACCTAAAGTTGACTCATCTACAGTCCCAACTTTATCAAGATTTATATTGGAAAACAAAGATTCAATAGGAGTCACATCAATCACTTTAAGATCTTCATCATTATTTAAAGACTCCGGTTTAGCGGCCATCTTATTTACTAAGGTAGCTTGTTTATCAGAAATTTGGCCTACTAAATTTTCAAGATGACAAACTGAGATTTCAAACCATAAAATTCCTTAGACATATCATTGAGCTCTTTATTCATGTAGTCCATAAAAAAAATTTGCTCCTTAAGCTGGTTTCTGAAGAAACTATTATGCTCAAATTGTAAATACATGAAGCTCCTAACGTTATTTTCAGTTTCTTCCAACCTCCTAAAGTGAGGATCAACGCTCTTTGGTTGAGCCATAAAGGCAAGCAGACACACCAAAACACGGGCACACGAAAAGCAAACGAAGAAGACGAACGGAAGAGGGACGAAAAAAGAGGCAAAGAAGAGGGTGAATCTTTTTGAAAATCATTTTAGAAGTGGGGGAGAGGAAAACGAGAGGAAAATGGCGAATGATGTAATGCAAGAGACGAGAGTTTATGATGGGTACTTGGTATGTCTTGACTTGGCATAGATCTCCCCGGCAATGGCGCCAGAAATTCTTCCTACTACTTCTTAATCTTGCGTTGGTTTTTCCCTTGAAGAGGAAAGGGTGATGCAGCAAAGTAGAGATAAGTATTTCCCTCAGTTGGAGAAATAAGGTATCAATCCAGTAATAGACAACGCACAAATCACTGATACGTCTCCAACGTATCTATAGATTTTTTTATTGTTCCATGTTGTTATAGTATCATTCTTGGATGTTTTACAATTATTTTATATCATTTTTTGGCACTAACCTATTGACATAGTGCCCAATGCCTGTTGCTGTTTTCTGCTTGTTTTTTACATCGCAGAAAATCAATACCAAATGGAGTCAAAACGCAACGAAACTTTTTGTGGATTTTTCTGGACCAGAAGACACAAAATGGGCTGAAGAAGTACCAGAGGGGTGCCCCGAGGGGGGCACAACCCACCAGGGCGCGCCTGGGGTTTCTGGACCAGAAGACACAAAATGGGCTGAAGAAGTACCAGAGGGGTGCCCCGAGGGGGGCACAATACACCAGGGCGCGCCTGGGGGCCCAGGCATGCCCAGGTGGGTTATTCCCACCTCAGTGGTTTCCCGCACTGCCTCTTTGCTCTATAAATACCACAATATTCCAAAACCCTAGGAGAGTCGACGAAAATCAATGCAGCCGTCGCAAGTTCCAGAACCACCAGATCCAATCTAAACACCATCACGGAGGGGTTCATCATGTCCATTGGTGCCTCTCCGCTGATGCGTGAGTAGTTCATTATAGTCCTACGGGTTCGTAGTTAGTAGCTAGATGGCTTCCTCTCTCTCTCTCTATCTCTCTCTCTCTCTATCTCTCTCTCTCTCTCTCTTGATTCTCAATATAATGGTCTCTTAGAGATCCATATGATGTAACTCTTTTTGAGGTGTGTTTGTTGGGATCCGATGAACTTTGAGTTTATGATCAGATCTATGTTTTTATCCATGAAAGTTATTTGAGTGTTCTTTGATCTCTTATATGCACGATTGATTATAGCCTCATATTTCTTCTCCGATATTTGGGTTTTGTTTGGCCAACTTGATCTATTTATCTTGCAATGGAAAGAGGTGCTTTGTGATGGGTTCGATCTTATGGTGCTTGATCCCAGTGACAAAAGGGGAAACGACATGTACGTATCGTTGCTATTAAGGATAACAAGATGGGGTCTATTTCTAGATAAATAGATCTTGTCTACATCATGTCATCGTTCTTATTGCATTAATCCATTTTTCCATGAACTTAATTGTAACGCCCCGGATACAACTTTTCATATTCATAACTCCAACTCTTGCCTTTTCCGGAGATGCGATATTCCTTCATGGTTGGGTTTTTGTCGTTTGTTTTGCATTTTGTTCGTGTCATGCATTTCATCTCATGGCATCATGTGCATTGCATCCGCATGTTTTCATAAAACCTGTAGTCGTTCGCAGTTGCTGCTTCTTCCTCGTCTCCGTTGACCTTTGTCATACCTATTTGCCTTGTCGAGCTCTTTCAGACCCCCTCTCTGTGCAACCACCGACCCCCTTTTGCGCGCGTCCAAAAACTTCCCCGAACCCGACCCGGATTGTTGTTACCAATGGGTCCGGATCATCCCCTAACATCTACAAAACATCTCCGTTTTCTTAATTGGACGCTCTAGCCTATTTATTCCGGACCGTCCGATTACGATCGGAGGGACCAAATAGTCCCTAGCCAAATCCACCTGCTATATATACACGGGATCCAACCGTAGAAATTAGGCAGCTTGTCCCATCCTCCTCATTCCTCCTAGCCGCCGCCACTCTCTCCCTTGGTTTCAGCGCCGAGCCAACCAGCCACCATCGATCCCCTTCCTTGGGATCCATCCCATCGATCCACTCCACCCACAACCGCAACCGCCTTGCCTCGTCGCCCGCCCGCATGCTCAAGGAAGCCCGAGGTCGTGCCTCCTCTTCTCTCCTCTGCTCGATCCCGAGTGGATTGTGAGCACCAGCGCCTCCCCGCCACCTTGCGCGCCCACGCCGCCGGCGACAACAGCAGCAGGTCATGCCGCCGGTCTCATCCCGCTCCTTTCCTTTCTTCCTCCTCTCTCTCTGTGTCTCACCTCTGTCTCTCTCACTCAGTTTTGGACCAGGGGCCTCGCCATGGATCTCCAGCCGCCGGCAGGACCTGGCCTCGTCGGATCCACCTCCCACCGCTGGGAATCGGTTCGCCTCGACCTCGCGCACCTTCCGTGCCCTGCGCCATGGATCCACACCCAGCCTTCCTTCTCTGCGCCGTTCCTCGTGCGCCGGACCTCCCCAACCTCACCGGAGCCCCGCAGGTCGCCGACCCTGCCTCTCCTTCCTTCGGTCCTCCTCTGATGTTCTCTCGCTCACGTCTCTCTCGACTGCTCTCTCTATCTTCGCTGCAGCTAGCCACCATGACCATCGATGGGAGATGCATCCACTGCTTCTACGTGTGAAGCACGCGGGGATGACGACGGATCTAGCGAGCACCCGCCTCGTCTCGCCTACCCTTGCCGGGTCTGAACCCATGCGCCTCCCTGCTGCTGCCGCTGTTTTCCCTGTCGAACGAACGAGACGACGACGAAGCTGCCCTCCTGCGTTGACCGCGCCCCGCTCGAGTGCTCATGCGGGCCTGCCAAGCCGCCTCTTCCCCAGGCCCAGCGTGCCCCTGCAGGCCTCCCTCTCCACCAAGCCCAGCCGGCCTCTTCTGCTTCCAGCCGGGCCTCGACCCATGGTGAGCCCTCCAGCCTATCCCTCGCCCCAGCGCACCACATGTTAGCTTGCGCCCACCAGATTCGGCCCATCTCATGTTTCTTTTCCCTGGACGATTTTACGATTTAAACCAGTCCATTAATAATTACAGAAAATGCCATGATTTTAAATTACTCACAACTAAATAACCGTGCATCGGATTTAAACATGTCATATATGTAACTTGCTCAGTTTTTCATGTACTTTCGTAATATCCCACTTTCATCCATGTTTAAAATGTTTAAAATGTTGTTTGTTTAATTTTCTTAAATACCATGTTAAAATGATTTATTTCATAACTAAATAACCGTAGCTCAGTTTTAAATGTTCTTTATATGTAAATGGGTTGGAAAAATGCCTAATTTAACATGGTGCACTTTATTTTCCTGTTTAACAACAATAAAATATGTTTTAGGGCAGAACAGTACCAAATTTGAGATATGCACATGGGGATTTTTCCGGAATTGTTGTTTGTTGTTTCCGGCCTCATTTAAAGTTGCCTAGATAGGTAGTTTTCATATGTTTCACCCCTTGCCATGTTTAACAACATTTAATATTGTTGTAACTCGAATGTGGTGTTTCATCAATATGCAACTCGTTGCAAATTGAGCTCCAGTTAATTTGTAGTATTGTTTGTTGCACTTTGTCATGCCATGCCTCATTAAACCGGACATGCATCATACTTGTTTGTGCATCATGCCATGTTTATGCTTGTGCATTTACCATGTTTTTTGTTTCTTTCCGGTGTTGCTTCTTAGTTCCGGCAATGTTGCGATTGTGAGGATTCGTTCGACTACTCCCGTCCGTCTTCTTCATGGACTCGTTCTTCTTCCTTGCGGGATTTTAGGCAAGATGACCGTCACCCTGGATCTCACTACTATCATTGCTATGCTAGTTGCTTCGTTCTATCGCTATGATGCGTTACCTATCCCTTGTTCTATCAAGCCTCCCAAAATGCCATGAACCTCTAACCTTTGACACCCATCCTAGCAAACTGTTGTTTGGCTATGTTACCGCTTTGCTTAGCCCCTTTTATAGCGTTGCTAGTTGCAGGTGAAGTTGAAGATTGCTCCATGGTGGACAGGATTATGTTGGGATATCACAATATCTCTTATTTAATTAATGCATCTATATACTTGGTAAAGGGTGGAAGGCTCGGCCTTATGCCTGGTGTTTTGTTCCACTCTTGCCGCCCTAGTTTCCGTCATACCGGTGTTATGTTCCCGGATTTTGCGTTCCTTACGCGGTTGGGTGATTTATGGGACCCCCTTGATAGTTCGCTTTGAATAAAACTCCTCCAGCAAGGCCCTACCTTGGTTTTAACATTTGCCACCTAAGCCTTTTTCCCTTGGGTTCTGCAGACTCAAGGGTCATCTTTATTTTAACCCCCCCCGGGCCAGTGCTCCTTCGAGTGTTGGTCCGAACCGGGCAGACTGCGGGGCCACCATGGGGCAACTCGAGGGATGGTTTTACTCGTAGGCTGACCTATCCGTTGTGCCCTGAGAACGAGATATGTGCAGCTCCTATCGGGATTTGTCGGCACATCGGGCGGCTTTTCCGGTCTTCTTTTACCATTGCTGAAATGTCTTGTAAACCGGGATTCCGAGACTGATCGGGTCTTCCTGGGAGAAGGTATATCCTTCGTTGACCATGAGAGCTTGTGATGGGCTAAGTTGGGACACCCCTGCAGGGTATAAACTTTCGAGAGCCGTGCCCGCGGTTATGTGGCAGATGGGAATTTGTTAATGTCCGGTTGTAGATAACTTGACACCAGATACGAATTAAGACGCATCAACCGCATGTGTAGCCGTGATGGTCTCTTCTCGGCAGAGTCCGGGAAGTGAACACGGTTTTGGGTTATGATTGACGTGAGTAGGAGTTCAGGATCACCTCTTGATCATTGCTAGCTTCACGACCGTTCCTTTGCTTCTCTTCTTGCTCTCATTTGCGTATGTTAGCCACCATATATGCTTAGTCGCTGCTGCAACCTCACCACTTTACCCCTTCCTTTCCCATTAAGCTTTGCTAGTCTTGATACCCATGGTAATGGGATTGCTGAGTCCTCGTGGCTCACAGATTACTACAACAACAGTTGCAGGTACATGTTATGTGATGATCATGACGCGAGAGCGATGTTTGCTTGTTTTGGAGTTCTACTTCTGCTTCTTCTTTGATCGGGGGATAGGTTCCAGGTCGGCAGCCTGGGCTAGCAGGGTGGATGTTGTTTGAGTTCCTGTTTGTGTTTCATCCGTAGTCGGATGGTGCTCTTATGTATGATGATGTTGTATTCGTGTGGCATTGTATGCCTCTTGTATGTATCCCCATCTATTATGTAATGTTGATGTAATGATATCCACCTTGCAAAAGCGTATCAATATGCGGTTCTATCCTTGGTGGGACCTTCAAGTCTCTTTAGGATAGTATCGCATATTGGGCGTGACAAGCTGGTATCAGAGCCTCGACTGACCATAGGATCCCCCTTTATTGTTGGCCGTTGTTGAGTCTAGAAGAAAAGTTTTGAGTCATAGGATTATATATATCGGAGAGTAGGATTCTTTTTACTCCTCAGTCCCTTCGTCGCTCTGGTGAGGTCTCCTGACGTAGATGTTTTGTCTTTCCTTGTCTCAAATTTCACTAAATTTTTTAGGATCACGTGGGTATCTTGGGATCGTTCCGATATTCTTATGACGAGAACATTGTTCTTGGTGCCTCCTGACATTTAGGGGTTTTGGCAGTGTCCCGGGGAGTTGAGCTCTGAGGTGTTGTCGTCATAATTTTATCGTTGCAGTTCTGGAATACCTGAGTTTTGCCGACATCGAAAATCTCTTTTATGCAGTTGTTTGTGAGATAACCTCGACGCCATCCAGTACTGGGGAGTTCGGGTGTATTGCCATAGCTCATATAACGGATGCTTTTCAAAGGTTGAGGTACATGATTTCCGGAGTCTTCTTGGTTATGTGTTGACGGATGGATACAGCTTGCATGTAGGAATTGTTAGTTTTGGGTGAGATATATATTGCTTCCCTTGTATCCCCAACACCAGATTGCATAACCAGAAAGTTTCGGGAGTTTTATAGGTGGGAATTCAAGTAGCTCCTAGAATATCTTTTCGACGGATGCATGATATGAGATTGGGGTTCGACATCTAGTGGCCCGCCTATCCACGGTCGTTTTTTACAGTGGTCTCGTTATGTCTTAAAGAATCCTTGGCTATGCCGATTCGGGGACACTTCGTATGTCATGTGCACTGCCTTGTACATGATGGTGTTGTACGATCGAGCCCGTGTGGGCCCCACCACGAAAACTTTGGATGAAATCTCTATCATATATTTGTTCCGGCTTATTCTGCAAGCCAAATCCTTTGTTTTGTTTTATTTGTGGTATTCGAGTTGCTTCGATGTCAAGTGTTGAATCCATACCTTTCTTAAACGGTGTTCTCATATTGCTATGTAAATACTAATCCTTCTTGATCTTCGAGATTGTCATGTCAATTCTTTTCCTACTGGCGTGCTTCTCTTCAAGTGGATCCGATCATTCTCCCCATCCGCAAGATCATTTCTAAGTTTTCTCAATGGTGTTTGTTTCATCCGTCCCAAGTTGCCTTTGTTTTCCCGCCCTCCCACCCTTTTTCTTCAAGGACTCAGATTTCTTAATCATGTATCCCTTTTATTTGTGAGAAGTCTCTTCATTCGTTTCTTTCAATGTTCTTATCCGGTGACTCTCAAGAAGATACTAACGGAGCTACAAGTTTATTATTCTTCGTTCTCTTTTCTTCTCTGGTGGACTAATTTCAAGCTTTGGTGTTGATTATATCTCTTCCTTTTGTTTCACATATCTTCCCATGTGAATTTCTTATCCAAGGCTCTCTTATTATTCACCTTGCCTAGTTCATATCTGGAGTGCTCAAGATATCTCAGAAGATTCGTGTTTTCCATTCTTAATATGTTCAAGCTATTTGGAGATTATTATCTCATTCAAGTCATTTAATTCAACCAGTGCAATCCCCCCCCCTTTCAAGCAATCCTTCAACGGTGATTCTTTTGAGTAGGCCCATAACCCACAGGTCTTTTCCCAGGATCTTACGTGACTCTTCTAATTATCAGGAGCGATTCTCAAATTCATTTCCAAGTTTGACGTAAGAATGAATTTTGATCAGTCACATGCCTTCTCCAAGGTTGTTTTCAAATTCTTTTCATCTTTGCCTCAACCTTTTTTCTTTTAATCCTTCCGGAGTGTCTCAAAAATTCACGGTGGTGTTTCTCGTCGTCATTCTCGAATTTTGAAGACCGAAGAAGAGTTCCTCTTAAATCCTTACCCGTTCTTCCAGAGATTCATGGTTCTAGCTTGATGCCATCCTCTCAATTGTTTTCGATTGTGATAATTCTTTTCACCCATCCGGAGCATTTCATGAGTTGTTTCCATTTCTTTCCTCCAAAAGCCATCATGTCATAATTATTCATTCTCATCATGTAGCTATCATTCTCCAAATCTTACCGGCGCATCATTCAAATACCCTCTAATCAGTTCATGATCTCTTCGTTCTCATTTATCTAAATCCCTTCAAGTATCTTCATTCGTTTTCCAATTCTTCCCGGTGAATCGTGCCTTTGCTACGTTCATTCTCAATTCTTACGGTGTTTTGTTTAGGATTTCACTTCCTTCGTTATCATATCAAATATTCATTGTTTCCAAATCCCACCGGTGGTTCCATCAATACCTTCTCAAGTTTACGCTATATCTCTCATAATCCTTTCTATGTGAATAAGCAGTATGCCAAATCCATTGCTTGTCACCAATTTAAATTGGTGAAGGATACGCATAACGTAATTCTTATTATTGTTTCATCCAAGTGATCTAGTTTCTTCTTTCCAGAGTTGTTCATCATGTCACATTTCTCGGTACGAGATGCTTCATCTTTTCTTTTCCGGAGTTCAAAGTTTTCCGTTTTATCTCATCGCGAAGCTCCATCTAAATCATCACAAGGCTTCACCTTGTGTTTTCAACTTCTCTTTCTTTCTATCATCCTTTTATTACCAAAGTTTTTCATGGAGGCTCTACATGGTGGTTCGTCAAGGATTCCTTTCATCCTTCAATTGTTCTTCAAGATTTCTCTCGAAGTTAAGATCAGCCAAGCTATACTCTAAAAATAAACATGGTGCTCAACACATGTTTTGTTTTGAGGAGCTCAAGTATTCTTCATCTTGCATTCCAAAGTGCAATACTTCCTATCTTATCTTTTGAGATGGTGTAATGTCATTCTTGATAATTTCCCTTCGCATTTCATGATTCACAAGTTTTCAAGAGTGACATATTTAAATCCATCATTTTCTCTTTGTTCAAGAGAGCTTTTCAACCATCAACCTCGTTCTTGGAGTTATCTTGTGTCATATTTCACCTAAAGCCTTCCCCAAGGAATGGTGCTATTGTGGTGCTTATCAATGATCCAAGTTATCTCTCTACCATCTTGGTGGAAGAAATTTTTTCATCTCGTCGGTGTTATCAATTATATTATTTGTTTCCGTAGTGGCAGAATTTCGCCTCAATTTTGAGAAGTTTTTCATAAGCCCACTACAAGCTTATTCGTTTCATTATTGCTTTTCCAACAACTCCGTTATAACCTTCTTGGAAGGGTGCTTTCCAAGCTCATTTGTGGCAAAAGCTGCATTTTTCTTCTCCATTATTTTATTCCAATGATCTATCTTCTATTCTTTCTTCCGAAGGCATTGTGATGTTGCTCTTTTCACTCATTTGCTCGAATTGAGGATCGTGTTCTTTTCATGCTTATCCATTCAACCGGAGTGTTGTGTCATGTCTTCAAGTTCTTTTCATCTTATCATGTCTTGCATCTCTTTTCAACCGGAGTGCTATCCGAATTTGATCTTCCTTGTTGCTTGTTTATCTCCTTTCAACGAGAGTGGTTCCAATTCCTTCTTGTCCATTGTACTCGTCATTCATAGCTTTGCAACCTCCAAGGTTCAAATGGTGTTCCTTGTTTCTATTTTCTACTGCAGTGCTATCAATTGTGTTCAACTCTGTTGTGTTCTTTCTTTCAACTTTTCAACCTCTCAAGGTTCATGGTTTCACTCGTTTGTCAAAGAAGCAACTTAGTTTACCTCTTCTCTTCCTCTTCTGTTTCTCTCTGGTGCCATCCTAGATCTCGGGACGAGATCCTCTCGTAGTGGTGGAGTGTTGTAACGCCCCGGATACAACTTTTCATATTCGTTACTCCAACTCTTGCCTTTTCCGGAGATGCGATATGATATTTCCTTCGTGGTTGGGTTTTTATCGTTTGTTTTGCATTTTGTTCGTGTCATGCATTTCATCTCATGGCATCATGTGCATTGCATCCGCATGTTTTCGTAAAACCTGTAGTCGTTCGCAGTTGCCGCTTCTTCCTCGTCTCCGTTGACCTTTGTCAGACCTATTTGCCTTGTCGACCTCTTTCAGACCCCCTCTCTGTGCAACCACCGACCCCCTTTTGCGCGCATCCGAAAACTTCCCCGAACCCAACCCGGATTGTTGTTACCGGTGGGTCCGGATCATCCCCTAACATCTATAAAACATCTCCGTTTTCTTAATTGGACGCTCTAGCCTATTTATTTCGGACCGTCTGATTCCGATCGGAGGGACCAAATAGTCCCTAGCCAAATCCACCTGCTATATATACACGGGATCCAACCCTAGAAATTAGGCAGCTTGTCCCATCCTCCTCATTCCTCCTAGCCGCCGCCACTCTCTCCCTTGGTTTCAGTGCCGAGCCAACCAGCCACCATCGATCCCCTTCCTTGGGATCCATCCCATCGATCCACTCCACCCACAACCACAGCCGCCTTGCCTCGTCACCCGCCCGCATGCTCAAGGAAGCCCGAGGTCGTGCCTCCTCTTATCTCCTCTGCTCGATCCCGAGTGGATCGTGAGCACCAGCGCCTCCCCGCCACCTTGCGCGCCCATGCCGCCGGCGACAACAGCAGCAGGTCATGCCGCCGGTCTCATCCCAGTCCTTTCATTTCTTCCTCCTCTCTCTCTGTGTCTCACCTCTGTCTCTCTCACTCAGTTTTGGACCAGGGGCCTCGCCATGGATCTCCAGCCGCCGGCAAGACCTGGCCTCGTCGGATCCACCTCCCACCACCGGGAATCGGTTCCCCTCGACCTCGTGCACCTTCCCTGCCCTGCGCCATGGATCCGCGCCCAGCCTTCCTTCTCTGCGCCGTTCCTCGCGCGTCGGACCTCCCCAACCTCGCCGGAGCCCCGCAGGTCGCCGACCCTGCCTCTCCTTCCTTCGGTCCTCCTCTGTTGTTCTCTCGCTCACATCTCTCTTGAATGCTCTCTCTCTATCTTCGCTGCAGCTAGCCGCCATGACCATCGATGGGAGATGCATCCCCTGCTTCTGTGTGTGAAGCACGCGGGGACAACGACGGATCCAGCGAGCACCCACCTCGTCTCGCCTACCCTTGCCGGGTCTGAACCCAGGCGCCTCCCTGCTACTGCCGCTGTTTTCCTTGTCGAATGAACGAGACGACGACGAAGCTGTCCTCCTGCGTTGACCGCGCCCCGCTCGAGTGCTCGTGCGGGCCTGCCAAGCCGCCTCTTCCCTAGGCCCAGCGTGCCCCTGCAGGCCTCCCTCTCCACCAAGCCCAGCCGGCCTCTTCTTCTTCCAGCCGGGCCTCGGCCCATGGTGAGCCTCCAGCCTATCCCTCGCCCCAGCGCACCACATGTTAGCTTGCGCCCACCAGATTCGGCCCATCTCATGTTTTTTCCCTGGACTATTTTACGATTTAGACCAGTGCATTAATAATTACAGAAAATGCCATGATTTTAAATTACTCACAACTAAATAACTGTGCATCGGCTTTAAACATGTCATATATGTAACTTGCTCAGTTTTTCATGTACTTTCATAATATCCCACTTTAATCCATGTTTAAAATGTTTAAAATGCTGTTTGTTTAAATTTGCTTAAATGCCTTGTTAAAATGATTTATTTCATAACTAAATAACCGTAGCTCGGTTTTAAATGTTCTTTATATGTAAATGGGGTGGAAAAATGCCTAGTTTAACATGGTGCACTTTATTTTCCTGTTTAACAACAATAAAATATGTTTTAGGGCAGAATAGTACCAAATTTGAGATATGCACATGGGGATTTTCCAGAATTGTTGTTTGTTGTTTCTGGCCTCATTTAAAGTTGCCTAGATAGGTAGTTTTCATATGTTTCACCCCTTGCCATGTTTAACAACATTTAATATTGTTATAACTCGAATGTGGTGTTTCGTCAATATGCAACTCGTTGCAAATTGAGCTCCAGTTAATTTGTAGTATTGTTTGTTGCACTTTGTCATGCCATGCCTCATTAAACCGGACATGCATCATACTTGTTTGTGCATCATGCCATGTTTATGCTTGTGCATTTACCATGTTGTTTGTTTCTTTCCGATGTTGCCTCTTAGTTCCGGTAATGTTGCGATTGTGAGGATTCATTCGACTACTCACGTCCGTCTTCTTCATGGACTCGTTCTTCTTCCTTGCGGGATTTCAGGCAAGATGACTGTCACCCTGGATCTCACTACTATAATTGCTATGCTAGTTGCTTCGTTCTATCGCTATGCTGCGTTACCTATCCCTTGTTCTATCAAGCCTCCCAAAATGCCATGTACCTCTAACCTTTGACACCCTTCCTAGCAAACTGTTGTTTGGCTATGTTACCGCTTTGCTCAGCCCCTTTTATAGCGTTGCTAGTTGCAGGTGAAGTTGAAGATTGCTCCATGGTGGACAGGATTATGTTGGGATATCACAATATCTCTTATTTAATTAATGCATCTATATACTTGGTAAAGGGTGGAAGGCTCGGCTTGCCGCCCTAGTTTCCATCATACCGGTGTTATGTTCCCAGATTTTGTGTTCCTTACGCGGTTGGGTGATTTATGGGACCCCCTTTACAGGTCGCTTTGAATAAAACTCCTCCAGCAAGGCCCAACCTTGGTTTTAACATTTGCCACCTAAGCCTTTTTACCTTGGGGTCTGCAGACTCAAGGGTCATCTTTATTTTAACCCCCCCAGGCCAGTGCTCCTTCGAGTGTTGGTCCGAACCGGGCAGACTGCGGGGCCACCACGGGGCAACTCGAGGGATGGTTTTACTCGTAGGTTGACCTATCCGTTGTGCCCTGAGAATGAGATATGTGCAGCTCCTATCGGGATTTATCGGCACATCGGGCGGCTTTGCTGGTCTTGTTTTACCATTGTCGAAATGTCTTGTAAACCGGGATTCCGAGACCGATTGGGTCTTCCTGGGAGAAGGTATATCCTTCGTTGACCGTGAGAGCTTGTGATGGGCTAAGTTGGGACACCCATGCAGGGTATAAACTTTCGAGAGCCGTGCCCATGGTTATGTGGCAGATGGGAATTTGTTAATGTCTGGTTGTAGATAACTTGACACTAGATAAGAATTAAAACGCATCAACCGCGTGTGTAGCCGTGATGGTCTCTTCTCGGCGGAGTCCGGGAAGTGAGCACGGTTTTGGGTTATGATTGACGTGAGTAGGAGTTCAGGATCACCTCTTGATCATTGCTAGCTTCACGACCGTTCCTTTGCTTCTCTTCTCGCTCTCATTTGTGTATGTTAGCCACCATATATGCTTAGTCGCTGCTGCAACCTCACCACTTCACCCCTTCCTTTCCCATAGCTTTGCTAGTCTTGATACCCATGGTAATGGGATTGCTGAGTCCTCGTGGCTCACAGATTACTACAACAACAGTTGCAGGTACAGGTTATGTGATGATCATGATGCGAGAGCGATGTTTGCTTGTTTTGGAGTTCTTCTTCTGCTTCTTCTTCGATCGGGGGATAGGTTCCAGGTCGGCAGCCTGGGCTAGCAGGGTGGATGTCGTTTGAGTTCCTGTTTGTGTTTCATCCGTAGTCGGATGGTGCTCTTATGTATGATGATGTTGTATTCGTGTGGCATTGTATGCCTCTTGTATGTATCCCCATCTATTATGTAATGTTGATGTAATGATATCCACCTTGCAAAAGTGTATCAATATGTGGTTCTATCCTTGGTGGGACCTTCGAGTCTCTTTAGGATAGTATCGCATATTGGGCGTGACATTAATACACTAGATGCTAGCTGGATAGCGGTCGATGTGTGGAGTAATAATAGTAGATGCAGGCAGGAGTCGGTCTACTAATCTTGGACGTGATGCCTATATAATGATCATTGCCTGGATATCGTCGTGAGTATTGTAAGTTCTATCGATTTCCCAACAGTAATTTGTTGTTCCACCGTTTGCTACTTTTCTCGAGAGAAGCCACTAGTGAAACCTACGGCCCCCGGTTCTCTTCTTTAATATATTTGCCTTCGCAATCTATTTTTATTTTCTTTTATTTTCAGTTCTATTAAACAAAAAATACAAAAATACCTTGATGCACTTTATTTTATTTGCGATCTATTTATCCAATCTATTACAACTTTCTCCCATCCACGTGCCAATTTCTGGCGCCGTTACCCGAAAGCGATTGACAACCCCTTTAACACGTCGGGTTGCGAGTATTTGTTATTTGTGTGCAGGAGCTATTTACGTTGTGTTGTGTGGTTCTCCTACTGGTTCGATAACCATGATCTCATCACTGGGGGGGAAATACCTACCATTGTTGTGCTGCATCATCCCTTCCTCTATGGGGAAACACCGACGTAGTTCAAGCAAACATCAAAAGGAATTTCTGGCGCCGTTGCCGGGGAGGCGTCATCAACATCAACCAGGTTCGTAATCACAAATCTCATCTTCTTGAAATTTACATTATTTGCCATTTGCCTCTTGTTTTCCTCTCCCCATCTTCACAAAAAAATTCCGTTTTATTCGCCCTCTTTTTCGTTCGCCGTTTTCTTGTCAGATATGTTTTTGAGTGCAATCTTGTTATGTAGTCACCATGTCGCAAGAGAACACCAAGTTGTGTGATTTCTCAAATACCAATAATAATGATTTTATTAGCACTCCGATTGCTCCTCCCGCCACTAGTGCGGAGTCTTGTGATATTAATACTGCTTTTCTGAATATTATTATGAAAGATCAATTTGCCGGTACTCCTAATGAGGATGTCGCGTC
Source organism: Triticum dicoccoides (assembly GCF_002162155.2). NCBI lineage: Eukaryota > Viridiplantae > Streptophyta > Magnoliopsida > Poales > Poaceae > Triticum > Triticum dicoccoides. The sequence goes on from NC_041391.1 coordinate 391,817,563, forward strand.
CCATCTTAACACATTCGTAGAATTTTGCGATATGAAAAAGAAAAAAGATGTGGACAATGATGTTGTGAATTTGAAATTATTCCCGTTTTCTTTGCGAGATTGCGCAAAAATTTGGTTTTCTTCTTTGCCTCGGAATAGTATCGATTCTTGGAATAAGTGCAAGGATGCTTTTATTACTAAGTATTTTTTGCCCGCAAAAATCATTTCCCTTAGAACCTAGATCATGAATTTCAAGCAACTTGAACATGAGCATGTTGCACAATCTTGGGAAAGGATGAAATTGATGCTAAGGAATTTCCCAACTCATGGGTTAAATCTTTGGATGCTCATACAAATATTTTATTCGGGGTTGAATTTTGTTTCTCGTAATCTTTTAGATTCCGCCGTGGGGGGTACTCTTATGGAAATTACTTTGGGTGAAGCTACTAAATTGCTAGACAATATTATGGCAAATTACTCACAATGGCATACCGAAAGAGCTCCTACTAGTAAAAAAGTCAATTCGGCAGGAGAAATAAATTCTTTGAGTGAAAAAGTTGATATGAAGTTGGTTGCTAATAAAAGTGCTCCTATTGATTTTAATGATGTGCCTTTGTCTACTTTGATTGAGCAAAATAGTGATGCCATAGATGTGAATTTTGTCTTGCGAAACAATTTCAATAACAATGCTTACAGAGGTAATTTTAATCCTAGGCCTTTTCCTAGTAATTCCTCTAATAATTATGGTAATTCCTATAGTAATCCTTATTATAATAATAATAGAAACACTTCTGATCTTGAGAATAATATTAAAAATGTATCAATACTCAAAAAAATTCAATGCTATAATAGAAGAAAAGTTGAATAAAGTAGATGATATGTCTAGAAGTATTGATAGAATTTCTCATGATGTAGAAACTCTCAAGATGAAAAAATTTGTGCCTAAAGTTGAAGAATCAATTAAAGCTCTTTATGTTTCTATGGAGAAAGTAAGAAAAGAACCGCTATACTTAGAGCTAAAACAGAGCGTTTTCTAGTGATTGCTTTCATAAAAGTTATGAAGATCTTAAAATGATTAGTGTTTCTTCTATTGATTCTTTGTTTATTAAAATTAAGATTGATGAAAAAGGGACTGGAGAAGAGTCAACTTTAGCTAGAAGGCGTCCCGATAATTCGGAGGGGAAAATCTTGTTGAGAAAATTGATAAAATTGGGTTTGAAGAGGTTAAAACTTAAGCTAGTGATGTGCCCACTATTTTGGATTACAAGGACTTTAATTATGATAGTTGCTCTTTGGTTGATTGTATTTCTTTGTTGCAATCCATGATAAATTCACCACATGCTTATGAACAAAATAAAGCTTTTACAAAACATATTGTTGATGCTATGATGAAAGCTTTTGAACAAAAGTTGGAATTAGAAGTTTCAATTCCTAAAAATTACATGATGAGGGGGAACCTACCATCAAAGTCAAGATTAAAAATTATGAGTGTTTTGCTTTATGTGACTTGGGTGCTAGTGTTTCTACAATTCCAAAATCTTTATTTGATGTGCTTGGTCTTACTAATATTGAAGAATGCTCTTTAAATTTGCACTTGGCGGATTCTACTATTAAAAAGCCTATAGGAAGAATTAATGATGCTCTTATTCTTGCAAATAGGAATTATGTGCCTATAGATTTTATTGTTCTTGATATTGATTGCAATCCGTCTTGTCCAATTATACTTGGTAGACCGTTTTGACGTACTATTGGTGCCGTGATTGATATGAAAGAAGGCAATATTAAATTCCCATTTCCACTAAGGAAGGGTATGGAACACTTTCCTAGAACAAGAATTAGGCCACCATATGAATCAATCATGAGGGCGTCATATGGATCTAGAACTAAAGATGACAACACTTAGATCCTTCGCATTATGCCTAGCTAGGGGCGTAAAATGATAGCGCTTGTTGGGAGGCAACCCAACTTGTACCTTTTTGCTTTTTGGTTTTCTTGTTGTTTTCTATAAAATACCCAATTGTGCCTCTGATTAGATGTATTTTTGTGGATTAAAGTGCCAAGAAAGGCCTTTGGGATGATTTGGGTGAGAGTTGATTTGCTCTTGATGAAAAATAGAAACTTTTGTGCTCACGAAAATAATTCCCATTTTTAACAGAAGAGTGATTTTGAGTTGATTCTTTTTGCAGCAGATTAATAAAAAAATCTCATGTCATCCTAATGTTTCAGAATTTTTGGAGTTAGATAAGTATTCTCAGTTTCCAAATTGCTACAGACTGTTCTATTTTTGATAGATTATGTTTTCTTTGCGTTATGTGCTTGTTTTGATGATTCTATGCTTTTCTTTGACGCATTTTTGCCATAGAAAAGTTGGAATATAGTAGGTATAATGCAAAAACAAAATATGAATGGGTTTTCAACAGTACTTATAGTAGTGGTTTGCTTTCTTATACTAACGGATCTCACGAAGATTTTGTTGAGTTTTGTGTGATTGAAGTTTTCAAGTTTTGGGTGATATTACGATGGATGAAGGAATAAGGATTACCAAAGGCTAATCTTGGGGATGCCCGAGGTACCCCAAGATAAATTCAAGAAGCAGCAAGCAACTAAGCTTAGGGATGCCCCCGAGTGGCATCCCCTCTTTCTTGTAACAACCATCGGTATTTATTTGGAGCTATATTTTTATTCATCACATATTATGAGTTTTGCTTGGAGCGTCTTGTATGATATGAGTCTTTGCTTGCGTTTTAAGTCTTGAATCCTTGCTGGACACACCTTTTTGAGAGAGCCAAAAAATGCTCTTATGCTTCACTTAGATTTATTTGGGAGTCAGTAAATTTTTCAATAAATTCTCTCTTGCTTCACTTAAACTATTTTGAGAGAAAGAAATATTATGCTCACGTTCTTCACTTAAATTTGTTTGAGCTTATCAATAGCAACATACGAAATTAGTCCCAAAGTGATAGATATCCAAGGAGGATATAAAAAAACTTTCGTGAAGATCATTGGACAAAATAAACTTGGTTCTTAGTAATGATTTTGAGATATGATGATATGATATGTGAGTCATGTTGATGAGTAATTATGCTTTAGTAAGAATATTGGTGTTAAGGTTTGTGATTCCCTATGCAAGCACGAAAGTCAATAGTTATGCAATGAAATTACATCCTACTTGTGGTGCATTATTCAGTGTTAATTATGCCTAATGCTCGCTTACGACATTTTTTGTTTCTTGGTTGGACGCTTCTCAATCTTTTTGCTAGCCTTCATTTGCACTAAGTATGATCACTACTTATGCATCCAAAACCTTTAAACCAGATTTGCCACATGAGTCCACTATACCTACCTATTTGCGGTATTTCTGTGCCATTCTAAGCAAATTTCCATGTGCCATCTCTAATTTTCAAAATAAATTTCTAGTTTCTGTGCTCATACCGCTCGCGAGGCGGTGAGGGGTGGCTGATATTTTCCAGGATATATGTGTTATTCTCATGATGAGTGTTTATTCACTTGTCATTGCACGAGAGTACGGCAAAGGTATTAGGGATGCCCAGTCCCGAAATTAAAAATGAATTTACTTTATGTTGTCAAATAATAAATTCCTTGGAAAGTGTTGGTATGGAGGGCACCCTGGATACGGTTAGCCATGGAAAGTGAAAGTATTGTGGAAAAAAGAATAAACTTTATTTTCTGTTTGGGATCCGCCTATGATGTATCTAGCATGGAAAGTGTTGGGAACTCTAAGTCATTTTCGTTGGTGGGAAAAGTATGCCTCCCAAAAAAAATTTATCTCTCAATTTTCGCTTTGAGCTCTGGCACCTTTACAATTCCCTACTTCCCTCCGCAAAGGGCCTTTCTTTTACTTTATGCAATTTTTATTTTTAACTTGAGTCTCCATCTTCTCTTATAAAGTGCCAACTAAGGGGCACTATGATCGTACTGGAGCATTGGGTATAGCTAGTATTTGAGTGTGTTTCATGAATGGATCAATGATTGAGCATAATGGGCTAGGGATAACTTGCTTTAGCGTTGATATTTTGAAAGACAGGGTTGCTTGTTGATATGCTTGAGTATTAAAGTCTTAATGTCAAAACTAGACTATTACTTTGAACCATATAAAAGTGCAAATGTCCATGCTACAAAGAAAAGAATATGTGATGAACATGTTAGGCAGCATTCCACATCAAAAATTCTGTTTTTATCATGTACCTACTGGAGGACGAGCAGGAATTAAGCTTGGGGATGTTGATACGTCTCCAACGTATTTATAATTTTTGATTGTTCCATGTTGTTATATTATCATTCTTGGATGTTTTACAATCATTTTATAATCATTTTATATTGTTTTTTTGTACTGACCTATTGACATAGTACCCAGTGCCAGTTGTTGTTTTCTGCTTGTTTTTTACATCGCAGGAAATCAATACCAAACGGAGTACAGTTTTGATGGCTCTCCCACCTCCACCTCCACCTGCGCCCTAGGCTCTCCGACGATCTCTCTCCCTAGCCACTGAATTCCTAATCCAATCCACTCATCATCTCCGGCGTCTCCTCCTCACTACGAGGATCACCATCTTCAATGGATCATGGCTCTGGTTCCACCTTGGGCTTGGATTTCTCCAAAGGGTTGGCTTTTGCAGATGAGATCTATAGATCTTGTGGTGCCACGGTCCATCCTTCGGATGGCATGGATCCTTTTGTCATGGTGGTATCCTTTAGTAGGCACGTCTTTTGCCTCTCTGATGATTCAGTGGCAGCAGCTCTTCAGGAAGCCATTGGTGGTTCAGCAATTGAGTTCATGGTTTCCACTATACGTGACAAGGTATTCTCCTTTCATGTTTCATGCAAAAAAGTTCGTCTCTATGTTCTTGCTCTTCGATCTCTTTGCTTGTGAGCATTTCAAGTGCTTTTTTCATCTCTGGGGCCATGTGGGTCCTAATTGGAAGCGTGAGGTTTTGATTTGGAGAAAGGAATGTGATGTTGAATGGATTTTTATTAGCCCTACCAAACGACGTGCTTCTATTGGCATGATGGCCATGCACAAACCTCATGTCAAATATTCCATGAAGTCCGTGCCTAGTTGCAGGAAGAAACTCTCATTTGCCATGTTCCAAAATTATCCTGCTTGCAAGGGTTATAGATACCCTGCCACTCAGAAATGCATTGACACGATTCAAGATGCGGGTTATGTTGGTAGTCCACATGAGCGCGTTATTATTCGTTCATCGCCGGTGCCGGAGCTCTGATGGACGGTGGCGAACCCTCCGATCTGTTTTGGTACGGTATCTGTGCTTTCCTCTCGATCAGCGGCAATCTCGCCTGAGTTGGTTCCACATTCCTCGGTGCAATCGTTGGGCGGGACTGGGAGTTTTTCAAACAATATTCCTTCTGATCCGCTTCCTATTGATGGGCCTGGTGAGATTTCTACGGCTGTAGTTGCACCGGTCAGCCCATCTTCTGTGCCTTGCTCTACCAATTTGGGCTCTCTCTGTACTGAATCCCCCAATGCAGTGCCTTGCGGCAGCCCACTTGGCCCAGTCAATGTTGAATCTCCCGATGCACAGCCAATCAGTCAGGATCAGCAATTATCTCACACCAGGATTTTGGACCAATCGATTAATGATTTGGATGGATTTTATTCTATGGTTGATGAAATGGTGTTCAAAGTTTGGAAATGCCACAATTGCTTCTCGATGGTGCATATCACCTCCAGTTGCACCAATCAGGTGCTTTGCTGGCGTTGTTTTCGGCAAGGCCACAGGGCAAAATCTTGCACGGGATCTGCACCGGTTGGAGGTTTTAGGTGGGTCCCGAGTGTCATTGAGAGTTCTTCCAACACCCCACCACCGATTTTGCCGCAGGACGCCTCGAGTTCCACCCAACCTACTGCGACCTCCTGCCCATTGCTACGTCCGGTCGGCGAGTTACATCCAGCTTTGTCATCCGCGCCTATTCCATCTCCATCCCCGCCACCTCCATTAATATCATCGTCTCCAGCTCCACCTCCGCCACCCCCATTACCACCTTCACCTCCCGCTCCGCCTTCCGCTCCACGCCCAGATACACCACTGCCTCCATCCTCAACGCCTCCGCCACTGTTGCACATGTCTGCATCGCCTTCGCCGGAGATGGCCAACTTTGAGTTGGACCCCATGCTGTTTGTGCCCCCGGGATTTGAGATCATCGATGGAGGGCCGCTCCGTCTTCCTCGCACCTTCTTCGCTCCATCTGCTGCGCTTGACAGAAGGCATGAGGAGTATGCTATTGGCATCGTCGAACTTGAGCCGCTGCCGGAGGAGGTTCCCCTCTACCACAACATGGTTAGTGATTTTGTGGTCAATCAGTTGGGGAGGGATGTTCTCGATGCTCAGCCTTGGATTCAGGGAGTTGGTCTTTTCCGTTTCCGTAGTGCAGTTTCTAGGCAAGTCATGGTGGATCATCCACCCTTTGATCTGGGCAACGACCGCTTTGTTCGATTTATTCCTCATGATGAGGGGATCAACTATAGAGCTGCTCAGGGTTTTCGCCATGGTTGGATTATGCTTTTGGGTGTCCCTCTTGACTATCATAGGCTGCAATACATTGCTGATGTGGTTAGCACTTTCGAGCGTTTCCACACTTGGCATCAAACGGATCAGCTTATAGTGCGGACTCTTGCTTATGTTTCATTCCCTGCTCCTTCCATGGTTCCTCGGGATGTTGTGTATCGTGAGTTTGGAGATTTTGGAGCTACTAGGGTTTCATGGACTGCCCCAGTTTACATACTCTCTCCTGACTTCGCTGATGTGTTGCCTGCTGACGAAGACCCGATGCCCTTCAATGGAATCCACACCCACTTCCTGGCCAGATGCACTTCAACGACCACAACTGGGTTATGCTGGAGTTCCCTGAGTTAGTATGGAACGATGTGCCTCCGCCTGCTGCTGGTGATGACAATGTTAATGCTGATGTTTTTCATGGTAATGTTGCTGAACCTGTCGATCCTGAAGAAATAGTTCAGTCTCAGGAGTCCATGGTGTTGCAGGTCTCTGAAGATTCTGTCAATGATGTCAATGAACATGTTGCTCCCAATGTTGAGCTTGCTCTCCTTCCTCAGCATGCTGCCCAGATACCAGCTCAACAGATTCTGCATGTTGGACAGGTCTTTACTGTCTTCGGGCCAGTTTTACCGCCTCAAATGCAATGGACTCGCACCTTCAGTAAGGACATGCACTTTCTTGAGATTTCTGTCATTCCTAGGCCCCTGCAGATGCCTATGTTTTCCTTTATCAAGCATCCTTGGAGTTGTGGTGCCTCTGATGAAGTTTTGGAGTTCAGTTTGCTGCCAACACAGTCTGTTCCTGTGAGCTCGATGTGTCGCCACCTGCCAAGCACCCGGTTGCTCGTGCTCTCTGCTTCGATGAGCCCATTGAGCTGTCTGAACCTGTTAATGAGAAATTTCAGTTCTCTACTATGCCTGTCATTACCAACAAGAGGTCACGCAAAGCTGCTTCTGCCAAACCTGTACTGCTTGCCTCACAAGTTCTTCGCAGTGCCAGACTAAGTGCCTTGCGTGATGGTTTCTGTCAAGTGCCGCAGAATTCTGTCAGCCCTCAGCTTCTCAAATGCTCCAAGAAGCGTAAAACTAGTGTGATGCCTGCTAGCCCAGCCACACCTGCTCCTGGTGTGCCGCCTCCAACGGCCATCTCTGATCTTCAGCGTGTTGGAGCACGTCTACGTATTGCCTCGGAGAAGATAACGGTGGAGAAGCTTCTTGCTGATCCTTCTAGTGCCAGCTCTAGCAAGAGTTCTGATGATGTTTGAAGCTCTCTGCAGTTTGGGTCGCTAGCGAACCTGCTTAATCGCCACTTATCTTTTCTTTTGTTACTCTATGCTGAACTATATGCCTCTGCTAGGTGGATCTTGTAGGTCATTGTGTGGCCTACTTTTGCTTTTATACTATTCAGTTTGTAATGAATCAGACATCCTTTAGAGATTGGAAAATTCTATGCTAGAATGTGCGTGGCCTCAATTCTGAGACCAGGCAACTTGCTGTTAAACAGAAGATCGAGGAAAGTGGATGCTCTATTGTCTGTTTGCAAGAATCTAAGTGTATGCATATTGATCAGCGTTTCCTTAGGAAGTTCTGCCCTAGGCGTTTTGACAATTTTGCATACATGCCTTCGTCCGGTGCTTCTGGTGGTATTGTGATAATTTGGAACTCTGCTTTCTTCTCGGGTAAATTAATTGAGGCTCATTCGTATGGCATCATTGTGGAATTCACCTCCATGCACACTTCTGAAGTCTGGACTTTGGCCTCGGTTTATGGTCCATGTCAGAACCCTCCCCGTGATGATTTTGCTCAATGGTTATATAACCTAAACATTCCTTATGATGAGAAATGGTTGTTGCTTGGGGATTTTAATTTCATGTGCTCTTTAGAAAATAGTAATTTGCCTGGTGGTAATGTGAATGACATCTTCCTTTAATGAAATTATTGGTCACTTAGGTTTAGTGGAGCTACCAATAAAAGGAAGGTAATACACATGGTCCAATATGCAATCTAACCCTTTACTTGAGCAAATAGATTGGTTTTTTACCACAGTTTCTTGGACCTCAGATCATCCTAATACCATGGTATTGCCTCTTGCAATTACAGCCTCGGACCACGTGCCATGTTTGGTTTCTATTGCCACTTCAATCCCTAAGGCCAAACTTTTCCATTTTGAAAATTATTGGGTGCATCTGCCAGGTTTCTCTGAATGTGTTGCTGATGAATGGAATTTGCCTCTCAAAAAACCTCTGCTGCTGGTATTATTTTGGCCAAGTTCAAGGCTCTGCGCTATGCTCTTAAAAAGTGGCATGTCAGTCTTTTGAGGGTTAAAAACCTAATTGCAGATTGTAACAAGGTGATCTTGTTCTTTGATGGGTTAGAGGAACTCCGACAGCTGACTTGGCCGGAGATGAATTTTAGGAGGATTGTCAAGCTTCATCTGGAGGAAATCCTTCGTTTGTAATTCATTTACTGGAAGCAGCGCTGCACTATCCGATCCATCAAGGTGGGTGAGGAAAATACCAAAAAAAATCACGCCATGGCTACTGAACATTATCGCAGGAACACTGTCTCTTCCAGTAAAAATGATGTTGGCGAGGTAGTGACTGACCATCAACAGCTTGCTTCCATGTTCTGGTCTGATTTTCAAATGCGTATGGGTCAGTCCAGGGGCATCAACATGCAGTTTTATTTGGATAGGCTTCTGTCTAGAGTTGAGGAGCTTGAGGATCTTTCGAGGCCTTTCTATGAGGAGGAAGTGGACGATGTAATTAAACATATGCCCACTGATCGTGCACCTGGACCGGATGGGTTCACTGGCCTTTTTATGAAGAAATGCTGGAGTATTCTCAAGAAGGATTTTATGAGTTTGGTTACTGAATTCTATGAAGGAAAATGCAATTTGGAGTGTCTTAAAACCTCTCTCATTGCTCTTATACCTAAGAAGCTCAGCCCTGAGTTTATGGTGATTTTAGACCAATCTCGTTAACAAATAGTTGCTTAAAATTCTTAACCAAGCTCCTGGCGAATCGGCTGCAAAAGGTGATCCTCCAATGTATCCACCGCAACCAATATGGTTTCCTCAAGTGTCGATCTATCCAAGACTGCCTCGCGTGGTGTTTTGAATATTTACATCAGTGCAAAGCTTCTAAGAGGCCCATTGTTTTGCTTAAGTTGGATTTCACTAAAGCCTTTGATACAATTGAGCATGATGCCATCCTCCGAATTCTTCGGTGTAAGGGTTTTGATGTTCGATGGAATGGATGGATCAGTAGCTTGCTTTCTTCTGGGTCTTCTTCGGTACTTCTTAATGGTGTCCCTGGCCAACATTTCAAATGCAAGAGTGGAGTTCGACAAGGTGATCCTTTATCGCCTCTGCTGTTCGTTATTACAGTGGATCTACTACAATATGTAGTAAATGACATGTGCAGACATAACATCCTCACCTTGCCGATCCCAACAAGATCCAATGATTTTCCGATTGTCCAGTACGCGGATGACACATTGATTGTGCTGCCGGCTTTTGATAGCCAATTAATTGCTCTCAAAGATATGCTGCAGAAGTTTGCTGAATCCACGGGACTGCATGTTAATTTCAGTAAATCCTCCCTGATCCCAATGAATTTGTCTGACGAGGAAGGTGCCAGAATTGCAGCTTTGCTTGGCTGCTTGATTGGCTCAATGCCTTTCACGTACCTTGGTTTACCCATGGGCACGTCTAGGCCAACCATTTATGATCTCATGCCTTTGGTCGATTGAATCGAGAGACGATTATCTGCTTCTTCTTGTCTGCTCAATCAGGGTAGTAGGCTGCAGCTCCTTCAGTCAGTTCTTTCTTCCATGCCTATATATTTCCTATGCTCCTTATCTCTACCGCAGGGCATTCTTAAGCAGATAGAAAGGATTGAGAGGCAGTGTCTCTGGAGAGGGAACACTGATAATCCCCGTCAATCACTTGCTGCATGGGATTTGGTTTGTCGACCCAAAAAGCATGGTGGTCTAGGTGTTACCCATTTGGGAGTCCAGAATGAAGCACTTTTGATGAAGCATTTGTTCAAATTTTTCAACAAACGTGATGTCCCTTGGGTTGAGCTCATTTGGGATTCTTATTATCATCCATCTCCTCCACAAGTTACCCACCTCTGTGGCTCTTTCTGGTGGCATGACATTCTGAAACTTTATGACAAGTTATGTATGCTAGTCACTCCCCAGGTGCATGCAGGTGACACGATGGTGTTCTGGCTTGATCGTTGGCAAATTAATAATAGAGTGATTGCTCTCAAGGATCGTTTCCCTCGACTACACTCTTTTGCCATTGATGATATGATCTCAATCAGGGACTTCTTTGGTTTTAAGTCATTGGTTGAAGGTTTCCACCTTCCACTTTCTTCTGAAGCTTTCCTGGAGCTATCCCAACTTCAAGATTTGCTGGACTCCATTAGTTTAAACCCAACTGAGAAAGACATTTGGAAATGGCCATCTAAATCTGGGGAGTATCAGTCCAAGCTGTATTATGATTTCACCTTCTCTCACTTGGGGATTGATCCAATTTTCAAGTGGATCTGGAAATGCTCCTGTACCCTCAAGATTAAAGTGTTTGGGTGGCTTCTGCTGATGGATCGTCTAAATACTAGAGATATGAGGCGAAGGAGACATTGGAACATTCAAGATGATACTTGTGTTCTTTGTCAGTCCTCCATGCTTGAAGATAGAATTCATCTCTTTTTCTCTTGCAACTTTAGCCAGAGAGTTTGGAATTATCTTGGAATATCTTGGCTGGCTCAACCTAATCAATCTACCTTCCTGATGGCCTCAGCTTCTAAGAAAGAGTTCAGCAAACCTTTCTTCTCTGAGGTGGTCTTCACAGCAGCTTGGAATATCTGGACACAGAGGAATGGGAAGATCTTCAGAAATGAGACTCCTAGCTTCAGATCTTGGAGGAGAAACTTTGTGCATGACGTCTATCTCTCTCTTAGCTCACAGGATCAAATGTAAATATAGGGATAGCATGTTAGCTTGGGTAGCCTTCCTCCCATAGTTCTCTTTGTAAGTATTGTAACTACTTTCTTTTCTTTCCTTCCTTTTGTATAGAGAACTTTTATTTCCTTTTGATGAATAAAGAGCTGTGAGGCTGTTGCCTCACAGTACATAGTCAAAAAAATACCAAACAGAGTCCAAACATAGCGAAACTTTTTGTGGCTTTTTTCTAGACCAAAAGACACAAGATGCAATGAAGAAGTACCAGAGGGGTGCCCCGAGGGGGGCACAACCCACAGGGCGTGCCTGGGGGCCTAGGCGCGCCCATGTGGGTTATGCCCACCTCGGTGGCCTCCCGCACCGCCTCTTTACTCTATAAATACCCTAATATTCCAGAAACTCTAGGGGAGTCAACGAAAATCAATTCCAGCTGACGCAAGTTCCAGAACCACCAGATCCAATCTAAACACCAACATGGAGGGGTTCATCATGTCCATTGATGCCTCTCCGATGATGCGTGAGTAGTTCATTATAGTCCTACGGGTCCGTAGTTAGCTAGATGGCTTCCTCTCTCTCTCTCTCTCTCTCTCTCTCTCTCTCTCTCTCTCTCTCTCTCTCTCTCTTTTGATTCTCAATACAATGGTCTCTTGGAGATCCATATGATGTAACTCTTTTTGCGGTGTGTTTGTTTGGATCCAATGAACTTTGAGTTTATGATCAGATCTATGTTTTTATGCATGAAAGTTATTTGAGTCTTCTTTGATCTCTTATATGCATGATTCATTATAGCCTCGTATTTCGTCTCTGATATTGGGTTTTGTTTGTCCAACTTGATCTATTTATCTTGCAATGGGAAGAGGTGCTTTGTGATGGGTTCGATCTTATGGTGCTTGATCCCAGTGACAGAAGGGGCAATGACATGTATGTACCGTTGCTATTAAGGATAACAAGATGGGGTCTATTTCTACATAAATAGATATTGTCTACACCATGCCATTGTTCTTCTTGCATTAGTACGTTTTTCCATGAACTTAATACACTAGATGCATGCTGGATAGCGGTCGATGTGTGGAGTAATAGTAGTAGATGCAGGCAGGAGTCGGTCTACTAATCTTGGACGTGATGCCTATATAATGATCATTGTCTGGATATTGTCATGACTATTTGAAGTTCTATCAATTGCCCAACAGTAATATATTATTCCACCATTTGCTATTTTTCTCGAGAGACGCCACTAGTAAAACCTACGGCCCCCAAGTCTCTTCTTTAATATATTTACCTTCGCGATCTATTTTTATTTGCTTTTATTTCCAGTTCTATTAAACCAAAAATACAAAAATACATTGGTGCACTTTATTTTATTTGTGATCTATATCCAATCTATTACAACTTTCTCCCGTCCACGTGCCAATTTCTAGCGCCGTTGCCTGTAAGGGATTGACAACCCCTTTAACATGTCGGGTTGCGAGTATTTGTTATTTGTGTGCAGGAGCTGTTTACATTGTGTTGCGTGGTTCTCCTACTCGCTCGATAACCTTGGTCTCATCACTGAGGTTAATACCTACCGTTGATGTGCTGCATCATCCCTTCCACTTTGGGGAAATACCGACGTAGTTCAAGCAAACATCAATCACCTAATACCTGCACAAACAATCAAAAGACTTGCACCCAATGTCATAAAGGGGTTGTCAATACATTCATGGTTACATGCAAAAGTGAGATATGATAGAGATAGATGAAACTAAACAAATGATAAAGTAAATATTTTTGGTATTTTTGGTTTATAGATCGAAAAGTAAAAGATTGCAAAATAGTAGATCGGAAACTAATATGATGGAAAATAGACCCGGGGGGCATAGGTTTACTAGAGGCTTCTCTCAAGATAGCAAATAATATGGTGGGTGAACAAATTACTATTGAGCAATTGACAGAAAAGCGCAAAGTTATGACGATATCTAAGGCAATGATTATGAAATATAGGCATCACATCCGTGTCAAGTAGACCGAAACGATTCTGCATCTACTAATATTACTCCACACATCGTCCGACTCTTGCCTGCATCTAGAGTAGTAAGTTCATGAAGAACAGAGTAATGCATTAATTAAGATGACATGATGTAGAGTAATTGACTCAAGCAATATGTTAAAAACGCCATCTTTTTATCCTCGATGGCAACAATACAATACTTACCTTGCTGCCCCTATTGTCACTAGGAAAGGAAACCGCAAGATTGAACCTAAAGCTAAGCACTTTTCCCATTGCAAGAAAAACAAATCTAGTTGGCCAAACTAAACCGATAGTTCGAAGAGAATTACAAAGATATCAAATCATGCATACATGAATTCAAAGAAGATTCAAATAATATTCATATATAAGTCTATCATAAATCCACAATTCATCGGATCTCGACAAACACACCGCAAAACAAGATTACATCAGATAGATCTCCAAGAACATCGAGGAGAACATGGTAATGAGAATCAAAGAGAGAGAAGAAGCCATCTAGATACTAGCTATGGACCCGTAGGTCTGAGGTAAACTACTCACGCTTCATCGGAAGGGCAATAGAATTGATGTAGAAGCCCTTCGTGATCGAATCCCCCTCTGGTAGGATGCCGTAAAAGGCCCCTAGATGGGATCTCACGGGTACAGAAGGTTGCGGAGGTGGAAAAGTTTTTTCGTGGATGCTTCTGGTGGTTTGGGAACATATGTGAATATATATAGGTGAAAGAATTAGGTCAAGGCAGTCACGGGGGGTCCATAAGGCAGGGGCGCACCCTATCCCCTTGGGTGTGGCCTCCACCCTTGTGGACGCCTCGTGGCTCCTCTGTCGGGGGAAACTGATCCACGAACACCTATGGGGCCGGCGGACCGAGCCCCTTTCGGTTCGGCGGGGGGCGGAGATCGCACGAAGAGCGGATCGAGGCGAAGCACACGAGCAGTTTACCCAGCTTCAGAGCTCTCCGGAGAGATAATACTCCTACTGCTGCTTGTCTGATTGTATTGAGTTCTTGCTCGGGAGCGCTGAGTGCTACAGTACACACGAGCTGCTAACGAGACCGAGCGTGAGTGTTTTCTGCCTTCCGACCCCCCTCTACGTTGCACATGGGCCTCCTTTTATATGCTCAAGGGGTCACCGACAGGTGGCAACGCAGACAAGGGTAAAAATGGAAAAGGAGTTGCGGTTGGTACAACTACCTATATAGTGTATCCTACCTAACCCTGACGGCAGGGGACAAAGGCATTAAATGCCCGTCTGCGTCGCCCAAATAGTGCAAAAAGGACCGTCAGGGACGCCACCGCTCGCCATGATGGCAGTCTTGTCAGCGCCGCTTGCCACCGCGCACCGCTGGATGCACAGCCTCTTGCCACGCGCGCCAGGAAAGGCCCCGGGGCGACACGTTGGTGGATGTGCTAGAGCGCGGGTACAGAGTGGTAGCTTGCCGCGGCAAGCGCCTCGCCGCGGTCGTTGTCTTGTCGCGTTCGGAAGCTTGTCGCTCATCGGGCCTTGCCGGGACGCGTGGCGCGTCGCGGCAAGTTCCTTGAGATGCTTTGGTTGGCCTTCCCGGCAAGCTCCTCTTGCCGGGGCCTTGTCTCCTTGGCTTGAATACTTTGTTCTTGAATGGCTCCAAAGGAAACACGGAGGACCTTGGCGGTCACCCGGCAAGCCTTGCCGCGGGGTGTTGCGACTGCCCGTGCACAAGTTCGGGATACTAGGGTACCCCTACTCTAGTACACCGACAGGAGCCCTCGGGCCTGGGCCACACACGGTGTCGAGCGCTGTTGGGCCAGGCCCAAAACAGGGCACGGGCACGCGCGGCCTGGGTTACGCCGTATCTCACTCCGTATCCACCGCGCCCTCCCCGAACGGCACGCGTTGAATGCGGCGTCATGGGAGAGATCGTGGGTGGTTTCTTTATTCAGAAGGACGAAACGTCCGCCCCCTCCCTCTTTATAAGCAGGGGAAACAGGGGCAGTTCGCCCATCTCGCCGGTTGTTGCTCCAATTTCACAAATCTCCGCCGCTCCCCCCTTCTTCCCGAAGCTGAAAGAGAGCAGTGCTCCGCCCCCCATTGCCACCACGCACCACCAACACCGTCGATCTCCCCTACCACCTCCGCCATGGCTCCGAAAGCCAACAAGGGGAAGGGCGTGAGATCGGTCGAGGCGCAGCGGCTCGCGACGCTGCGAAAGGAGCGGGCCATCTTCCCCCCTCAGCTTGCCACGAAGGAGCTGAGGGAGTACTACTACCTCTTCTGGTCAACGGAGACGCGAGTGCATCCGCGCACGAAGGTACTCCCGGCTGCCGCTTCGGAACTGGCTCCAAACGGATACCCCTTCTTCGCGCTGTTCTTCTACTGCGGGCTCTGCCCGCCCTTCTCTGAATTTTTCTGTGACATCATGAACACCTACGGGTTCCGCCCTTCAAACAGCTTGCCGCAAGCGGAGCCCCCAGCTGCACCAAGAAGGCGTCTCCGCAAGGCCGGGGACGTAGCGGGGCGGCAAATGAGTCAATAGCTGCTGTGCCGCGCGACACGCTCTACCGCGGCAAGCACTGTTGCCGCTGGAGCGCCTCACGCCGCTGCGGCAACTGGGGCGGGGTCTTCTCGGTCCACCGATACTGCCCCTGCCAAGCGGGCAAGGGAACCTACTCCTCCGCCTCGTCGCACCGGAGGCGAGCCGGACTTTGATCTCTCCGCGCTCAGCTCCGACGAGGAAGAAGAAGAGTAAGATTCTTTGCTGTACTTGTAGTTCTTCAATTTTGTTGCTTCGTCTTGTATCTGATTTGCTTCACTCTGAACCTATTCCTTTTCAGGACGCTAGCCCAGAGAGCGGCGAAGAGAGGCAAGGTCCCGGTGATTGTCATCGAGGACGAACCCACCACGACGGCAGAGGACATGTCCGAGACCACCTTGCCGGACCCGGCAACCATTCCTCAAAGCAGCCCCCAGCGCAGCCCCCCACGTAAGTATATGGTTTACTTCATGCTGTCAGGCGCGCATGGGTGCTCTCTCTTTGCTGATATCTGACTGTTTGTTTGTGTAGGAGCAGAGCAGCCTCACCAGGAGTGCCCGGAAGCCGCTCCTGAAATGCCTTCTGCTTCGACTACACCGCCAAGGGAGGGTTCCCCGGCAAGGGAGTGTTCTCCGGCAAGGGTGAACTCTCCGGTAAGGGACAGTTCTCCGGCAAGGGACAGCACCAGTGATCCTCCGGTGGTTGAGACCACGACTGCAGATCCTAGTACAGGTAATCCTTTTACTTGAAAACTTCCCTTGGGTTCTTCTTCTTCTGATTCTCTTTTTGGATATTTGCTTGACTTTTCTCCTTTTTCCGTTCGTCAGATCCATCTGCCACGGAGCCGATGGAAACCGAAGGAGAAGCCGGTGCTAATGATCCTGCCGGCGAAGAGGCCACCAAAGCTGCCACCGCAGAAGCTGGCGAGGGATCCGGCGATCGCACTGACGGCCCCGAGGCCGCAGGAGCGTCAGGCGCTATGCCGACCGCCGATCCCTCCGCCGCTGCTGCAGCGCCAGGCTCCGAAGAGCCCCAGCCCGGCGCCTACTTGAAGACCAGCGACGGCATTTTCATCAAGCTCCCCTGGGCGTCAAGCTCCAGGGCGCCGGTCGAAGGAGAGATCTTGGACGGAGAGGTGCTCGCCTCCGCTGGGCTGACGCTGGTCGACGCGCCAAGCAGCAGCAGCGACGAGCCTGAGGAGGAGCGGCTGCTGCAGAAGCTGTTGTCGCTCTACCGCGCCCGACAAGCCAAGTTGGCATCCCGAGAAGCACTTGTCGCGAAGGCGGGAGTGGACATCGAGAAGCGCGCGGAGGAGCTCCGGGGTCTCAGGCAGGAAGCCCTCCGATCCCTGGCGGAGGAGCGGGAGCAACTTCTCGAGGAGCGGAAAGCCTTCCTCCTCGCGAAGGCTGAAGTTGAAGAGCAACAGCGGCTCGCTGCCGAGAAGCTGTCTGCGCAGGAAGGTGAGTTGGCGCAGCGGAAGGTGAACCTTGACAGCCACGAGGAGGAGCTTGCCACGCGCGAGCAAGCAATTGGCGGGGCTCTCAAGGAGGCAAGGGATGCTGCCGCAGCTGCCGAGGCCGCCAAGAAGGAGCTGGAGACGAAGGTGGCGCAACTGAAAGCCGATCTCAGGGCGAGCGGCGAGGAGCTTGCCGTGCTCAAGCATGAGCGCGAGAAGGACGCTGCCGCTCATGGTGACCTGCAGGGTCTTCTCGCTGAGAGGAGCAAGGAGCTCAGCGCCGCCAAGGATTCCAATGCAGATCTCGAGCTGAAGCTGGCTACTTTGACTCAGACGCTGGACGGCGCCAGGGAGCGGGAGGTGGCCTTGTCGAAGAAGATCAAGGCCGACGAGGCGCTACTGGCGAGTGCTGCTGCCGGCCAGGATACTTTTAGGGAGACTGTGGAGCACTGGACCGAGGGTCTCGTGAATGTTGTCGCAGCCATCGACGGGGAGCTGGCGCAGCTGGGGATGGAGGATCTCGGGTATCCTTCCGATGAGCACCTCCAACCCAGCGCCAACCTCAGCCTGTTCTTCAAGGGCGTGGCGACGGCCCTCCAGCGACTCCGGGAGAAGATCCCAAAGCAGCTGGCCTACGAGTCGCGCAAGATCTGTGCAGGAGCTCTTCAGAAGGTGCTGGTGAAGGTGGCCTTCCGCAACCCAAGCCTCAACCTCACCAACGTCCTCAGGTCCCTGCAGCCGGACGTTGATCTGGAAGCGCTCAAGGCCCTTGTCGCACCCATTGTGGACAAGGTGAGCGGGATCAAGAGGGTTGAGGGCGATCGCGTAGATTAGGCCGCCCGTTTTCTCTTTTTCTTGTCGCTGCTGGTCATGTTATGAGAACAATCCGTTAGAGCTGCGACAAGCTATCTTTAATATAACTCTATTTTGGCGGAGATTGCTATGTTATTTCCTTTACTTGATTCCTTCCTTTGTATGTTTTCGCCCTACGCTTTTAGGGAACTTGTCGGCGCAGGCACCTGGGCCGCGAGTGCTGAGTGTGGGACGTCAGCAGCCTGCTGGCGGTGCCGCTTCCGACAAGAAACCTTGTCGCAAGTAGTCGCAGCTCACTTACGTTGTTGAGCGGACTCGAAACAAAGTAAGGGCGCAACTAGCTACGATTTGGTTCCTCCGTGCATAGGTTTTCCATACAAAGCACGGTCGTTCGAGGAAGATAACTTTAAAAATTTAAAAACTGATTGCTCAAACTTTGGCAACTTAGCTTTATTGTCGCTTGCTTTCCGGTAAGGCGAAACTTCCTTGAACGTTGCCTGATCCACACCATTATCTTCTCCTTTCCCCCCGGCAAACTTGTGGGCAAGGGAACCTTCTTTTCCTTTTTGAGAAAAAGAAAGAAGAGAAAATAAAGATATGGAGCCTTACGGCTCGTTATTGCTTACCGGGGGTAGGTGCTGCACAAAGTGTCAGATAACGCATGCAAAGTAAAAAAGCATGAAATTGACAAGATGTGCGGGGCACATGAGCTTTACTTATGCACGGGGTCTGCGCCCGGCTTCGTACAAAGGATTACATGCAACATCGGCAAGACTTGTACAAAAGGTGGTTGCCGGAACTCCGGCAACCGCGTCTTACGGGTAAAACTTACGAAGATGCTCAATGTTCCAGGAGTTGCTCACCGGAGAGCCATCTTCGGTCTCAAGGCGGACAGCGCCAGGCCTAGTGACTCGCTTCACCCGGTAAGGGCCTTCCCACTTCGGTGTCAACTTGTTGGAATTCTTGGCGAACTGAACGTGCCGAAGAACAAGGTTGCCTTCCTCGAAACTTCTGGCATTAACTTTGCGGCTACGGTAGCGGCGCAAAGCTTGTTGGTATCGAGCAGCTCGTACAGCAGCCTGAAGACGGTCTTCCTCAAGGAGCAGCGCGTCATCTTGTTGCAGCTGCTCTTGCTCAAGCTCATCATAAGCGAGCACTCGAGGTGACCCGTATACGAGTTCCGTGGGGAGAACTGCCTCCGCTCCATAGACTAGAGCGAAAGGTGTCTGGCCAGTGGCTCGATTTGGCGTCGTCCTGATCAACCAAAGAACCACCGGCAGCTCCTCAATCCAGTTCTTTCCGCACTTGTGCAGCCTGTCGAAAGTTCTGGTCTTGAGCCCGCGCAGCACTTCAGCATTCGCCCTCTCCGCTTGACCATTGCTTCTCGGATGAGCAACAGAAGCGAAGCAGACCTTAGCGCCAAGATCTTGGACGTACTGCATGAAGGTGCAGCTCGTGAATTGCGTGCCGTTGTCGGTGATGATCCTGTTAGGGATCCCGAAACGGCAAACAATTGACCTGAAGAACTTGACTGCTGACTGTGCTGTCACCTTCCTCACTGGGTCCACTTCCGGCCACTTTGTGAACTTGTCGATTGCAACGTACAAGTACTCAAAGCCCCCGACAGCTCGGGGAAAGGGGCCGAGGATGTCGAGCACCCAGACCGAAAATGGCCAAGATAAAGGGATCGTTTGGAGAGCTTGAGCTGGCTGGTGTATCTGCTTGGAATGGAACTGGCACGCTTCACACTTGGTTACTTGTGCAGTCGCATCCTGGAGGGCTGTCGGCCAAAAGAAACCTTGCCGAAACGCTTTGCCGGCA
This sequence comes from Triticum dicoccoides, assembly GCF_002162155.2. Lineage (NCBI taxonomy): Eukaryota > Viridiplantae > Streptophyta > Magnoliopsida > Poales > Poaceae > Triticum > Triticum dicoccoides. Next base: position 391,837,653 of record NC_041391.1, read on the forward strand.
AGTGCTCTTGCGCCAATGTGGTGACCACATATGCCTCCATGTATCTCTGCCAACAGCTCTTGTCCGTCTTCCCAGCGAATACACTTCAATTTCACGCCGTTGAGTCTTCTTTGTACAGTGTGTTGCCGACAAACTGGTACATACTTGACTGCCGGGCTACTCTTTCCGCTTCTTCCTGCTCTTCGGGAAGTTCTTCTGTCTGAAGGAAATGGACAATCTGCTGTGCCCATGCTGGAGCTTGCGGCTCGACAACAAGGACTAAAGGCACATCTGCTGCTGCGGGAACATCCGCTTCTACGGCGAGAACCTGCGGCTCAGCCGGAGCTTGACGTTCCCCGGCAAGCTTGCCGGGGCAAAACTTGTCGGGAGCGTCTGCTTCAACAGAACAAACCCTAGGGCTTGCCGGAGCAGACTGCTCCTCAGCACCCTTGGTGTTGATTTTGATGACCTTCTTGGCGGCGGCTTCGGGGAGCTCTGCTGGAAAATAGTCACCAGAAATCAACTTCCTCTTCTTGCCCTGTCCAATTGATGGCGTTACGGATGGTTGAGTCAGCTTGAGCACAAAGATCCCTGGTTCCACAGGTAACTTAAGCGCGGCGCACTTTGACAGACCATCGGCAACGTCGTTCTGAGCTCTTGGAACATGTTCCATCTATAGGCCGTCAAAGTGCTCCTCTAGCTTTCTCACTTCATCAACGTAAGCTTCCATCAACGGACTCTGATAATTCCTGTTTACTTGGCGGACGATAAGCTGTGAGTCACCCCTGACAATGAGCTTCTTGATCCCAAGGTCCGCTGCGATCCTGAGACCGGCAAGCAAACCTTCATACTCTGCAGTATTGTTGTTGCTTGCTCCTTGGGAAAGTGCATCTGGACTACATACTTGTGGTGCTCTCCGGTGGGTGCGACAAGTAGCACGCCCGCACCGGCGCCTTGCAGCGAGAAGGCACCATCAAAGTACATCAGCCACTCTTTGCTTGCTTCCTCGACGGGGATGCTTGTTTCTGGAATTTCTTCATCTTGTGTTGGCGTCCATTCTGCTATGAACTCTGCCAATGCTCTGCTTTGGATAGTTGAAGTGCTTTCAAACTTGAGGCCAAAGCTTGACAGTTCCAGTGCCCACTCAACAATCCTGCCTGTTGCTTCTGGATTTTGCAGTATCCTCTTCAGCGGAAAACGAGTGATGACTATGATCTCATGTGCTTGGAAGTAATGGCGCAGCTTCCTCGAGGCCATGAGAAGGCCGAAAAGCAATTTTTGCACACCAGAGTACCTTGATCTAGCTCCCTGCAGAAGAGAACTGACAAAGTAAACTGGGCGCTACACCATTCTTTTCTGCATCTTGTCACGCTCCTGCGCAGATCCATCTTTGTCGGGACCAGAGCTTGCCGGTGAAGTCCCCTGCTTGTCGCTGGATGCATCTGCCGTGGTTGCTGGCTCATCATCCGCCTCCCTCTCCGCTACTAACGCAGCACTAACCACTTGATTGGTTGCCGCTATATATAGCAGCAACTTCTCTTGTGGCTTAGGTGCGACAAGTGTTGGAGTGGAGGACAGGTATCTCTTCAAGTCCTGCAGCGCAGCCTCCGCCTCGGGAGTCCATTTCATTGGACCTGCCTTTTTCAATATTTTGAAAAACGGCAGGGCGCGCTCAGCAGATCTAGAGATAAACCTGCTGAGACCAGCCACGCAACCGGCAAGTCTTCGTACATCCTTGACGCGCTTTGGAGCTTCAATCTGCTCAATGGCTTTGATCTTGTCGGGATTGGCTTCAATTCCCCGCTGAGACACGAAGAACCCGAGAAGCTTGCCGGAGGGGACTCCAAACACACACTTCTCGGGGTTAAGCTTGAGGTTGATCTTGCGCAGATTTGCAAAGGTTTTGTCTAAATCTTGAATCAGAGTCGCCTTGTCCTTGCTCTTGACCACTATGTCATCCATGTAGTCTTCCACATTTCTGTGCATTTGCGGCTCAAAAGCATCATGGACTACTCTTGCAAATGTTGAACCAGCATTCTTTAAACCGAAAGGCATCCGTACGAAACAGTATGTGCCACATGGGGTGATGAATGCGGTTTTCTCCTCATCCTCTTCTGCCATGAAGATCTGATGGTATCCTGAGTATGCATCAAGAAATGAGAGCAAGTCACATCCGGCCGTGGAGTCAACAATATGGTCGATGCGCGGCAAGGGAAATGGGTCTTTGGGACAAGCTTTATTGACATCGGTAAAGTCGATACAAAGCCTCCATTTCCCGTTAGCCTTGCGCACGACTACAGGATTGGCCAACCACGTAGGATGGAGCACTCCTCTGACAAGGCCTGCTGCTTCCAATTTCTTGATTTCTTCTGCGATGAATTCTTGGCGCTCCACTGCTTGTTTCCTGATTTTCTGCTTGACGGGCCGCGCATGAGGACAGACGGCAAGATGGTGCTCGATTACTTTCCTAGGAACGCCGGGGATGTCAGATGGTTGCCATGCAAACACGTCGACGTTCGCCCGCAGGAAAGCAACGAGCGCGCTTTCCTATTTAGGGTCGAGAGTGGCACTGATGGTGAAGGTACCACCAGTGTCGTCCTCCTTGGCGGACACCTTCTTGGTCTCTGGTGGAGCTGCCATTGTCTTCTTACACTTGCCGGTGGAGCTCAATGGTGCGTCCTGGACGGTAGCGCAGCACTCCGAGGAGGTGCGCTTGCCGGAGTGGGCATCAGAACTCTTGCCGGACTTGGTCTTTTTCTTCCCCCCGGGAGCTTCAGCGGCAAGTGACTTGCGATCCGTTGCGGCTGCTGCTTCGCGGTAGATCTTGTCGGCGCAGATAAGAGCATCCTTCTTGTCGCCAGGGACAGAGATGACACTTATCGGGCCTGGCATCTTTAGCATGTTGTATGCATAATGAGAGGCTGCCATGAATTTGGCAAGTGCTGGACGGCCGAGTATCCCATTGTAAGGCAATGGAAAGTCAGCAACGTCAAAAGTGACCCTCTCAGTCCTGAAGTTTAACTCGCTGCCAAATGTCACCGGCAATGTCATCTTCCCCTTCGGCTTGCTCCTTCCCAGATTGATTCCTTGGAATGTGCCAGTCTCTTTGAGCTCGCTGTCAGGGATCTGGAGTTTCTGGAGTACCGCGGAGGAGATCAGGTTCAAGCCGGCCCTGCCATCAACTAGCATCTTAGTGACCTTGAGGTTGCGGATAGTTGGTGAAACCAACATCGGCAAGCACCCGACCGCAGTTATGCGATCAGGGTGGTCCTCAATATCAAAGATGATAGGCGTGCTGGACCATTTCAGAGGCTTGCGTGACTCGACGGGTGGTTCTGCCGCATTGACTTCCCGCACCCACTGCTTGAGCTGGCGGTGTGAAGTATGCAGAGAAGCACCACCGTCAACGCACAGGACCTCTGTGGCTTTCTGGAACTCCTGCTCATCAGTCTCGTCATCATCCATATCTTCATCGTCATCGTCATCTTCATCCTTGTCGCGGCCGCGGGGAGGTCTGTCTCCTTGCCGCTGCTTGGCCTTGCCGTGGCGTCCTCCTCGGCCGGGGCGTTTCTTGCTGACTCCTCCAGCACCTTCCTGGGCCTTCTCCTTGTCGTGTCGCTCGTATTCTACCTTTTGCTGCTCAACAAGCTGCTCGACCTTCTTGCAGCTCTGGAGATCATGGCCCTTGGTGCGGTGGATCTTGCAGTATTGCTTGTTGGTGGCGTCCTGCTTGTCGATGACCGCCACAGCCTGGTAGTCGGTACCTGTAGCAATCTCCTTGCCGGAGCTACCAGCTTTGGCTTTCTTGGCGCCACCTCCGTTGTCGGACTTCTCAACGACTAACACATCTTTGCCTTTCGTCTTCCTGTTGTTCCGTCGCCGGTTTCTCTTTGCCGGGGCAGTCTCCTCACTATCAGGTCCTCCTGCTCCTATATTCTCTCCGAGGAGTTTCCTCCCTTCCTCAGCACGTGCACACTTGTCGGCCAGGGCATATAGCTCGCTGACCCCTCTGATCTTGCACATCGCCATTTCCTCCCGCATCCTGCGGTTTCGCACGTTCTGATGGAACGCGCTGATTACCGTAGCAGGGTGGACATCTGGGATGTTATGCTATACGCGGCTGAATCTCTAAATGTACTTGCGCAGGGGCTCTCCCTCCTTCTGGGTGAGCAGATGAAGGTCGCTCTCTTGGCCATGAGGCTTGTGGCCGCCTGTAAAGGCTCCGACAAACTGATGGCATAGATCTGCCCAGGAGGATATGGAGTTGTCCGACAAGTGCATGAGCCAGGATCTGACATTGGGCTTGAGCACTAGCGGGAAGTAGTTGGCAAGGATCTTGTCGTCCCGTCCCCCGGCAGCTTGTACCGCGATGGTGTAGATGCTGAGGAACTCCGACGGATGCGACTTGCCATCGTACTTCTCTGGTACGTCTAGCTTGAAATTCTTCGTGCTGGGCCACTGGACTTGCCGCAGCTCACGAGTGAACGCAGAGCAACCTACCGCGTACGGCAAGTCGCCTGGTTCCCCTAGCGCATGCACGTCGACAGAGGGCCCAGCGCGCTGGTCGGATTGACGCCGCGCTTCTCTTTGGCGCTCGATGCGAGTACGAGCGTCTTCCTGTTGTCATTCGTGAAGAACTTGGCGTTGATTGCGACGAGCTCGTGGATCCGATGATGCGGTGGAGTCGCTGTCGAGGTGGATCCGGCGAGTTGGCGATCTTGGCCTTCGGGGTGGAGAGTGCATGGTGGTTGCACCCCCACCGGTTTCGTCGCCATTGGCTCGTGCCTGGCGGTCCTACCGCGGCAGCGATGTACTAGGCTGTCGCGAAGTGTCGCCATTGGCATAGCCGATGAGACTCTGAATGGTGGCCCTCCATTCGTCAATCTTGTCCGCCGTTGGAGGGTAATCCAGGAGCAGTTGAGCTCGCGCCAAAGCTTCTGCTGGAGTGGTGGGCGGCAGTGGCGAACGGCGCGAGGAGCGGGATATGCTCGGACTTCTAACTATGTTAGAAGGAGCAGTACCCCGTCCAGGCGACCGTGTCTCGTTCGTGCCAGTATGTTGGCGTGCATGCTGGTCTTGAGCACCCTGAGATCCACCAGCTCGATCTTGGTCCAACAAACGTATGGTACTACGAATACCATGACGCTGTCGGTCCTGCGCCTCCTGGGATGGGCGCGGAACATGTACGGACGCCGAGGTCTGCGCGGCCTTGTCCTTGGGCCTGGCAGCACCGTGAGCTCCCTCGTCGATGTCTGTTCTTCCGCCGGCGTCTACCCCACCACTCGTTTGCTCTGGTGGCGGTGGGGTCGACGCGGACGGAACAGCTGCCTCCGAAGCCTTCTTCTTCGGTGGCATGTCGATGAAGAAGATGAAGATCTAGCTCGTGTGACCGCCGGATCAGGTTCGCACAACCTCGACGCCCCCTACCTGGCGCGCCAAAGATGTCGGGGGAAACTGATCCACGAACACCTATGGGGCGGAGATGCTTTGGTTGGCCTTCCCGGCAAGCTCCTCTTGCCGGGGCCTTGTCTCCTTGGCTTGAATACTTTGTTCTTGAATGGCTCCAAAGGAAACACGGAGGACCTTGGCGGTCACCCGGCAAGCCTTGCCGCGGGGTGCTGCGACTGCCCGTGCACAAGTTCGGGATACTAGGGTACCCCTACTCTAGTACACCGACATCCTCCGACTTCATCTCCAAGTCTCCTGGGTGTTTTCTGGTCCAAGAAAAATCATCACGAAGGTTTTATTCCGTTTGGACTCCGTTTGGTATTCCTTTTCTGCGAAACTCAAAAACAAGGAAAAAACAGAAACTGGCACTAGGCTCTAGGTTAATAGGTTAGTCTCAGAAATAATATAAAATAGCATGTTAATGCATATAAAACATCCAAAGCATATAATATAATAGCATGGAACAATTAAAAATTATAGATACGTTGGAGACGTATCAAGAACCATCACGTCAATAAAGTCGGCGAAAAGATTCCCTATCGGACTATGGACGTACGAGAGTTGATCAATAAGATGCCGACGTTCGAGGACACTAAGGATTAAGAAGAAGATGACACTAGGGAGGATTACGATTCAGACTGATACACATGGTGAAGATATTGACGCTGCTGTTGTGGATGATGATTACATAGTTTTTTGTCGTATTTGCCTGTGAGAAGACAACTTTTTATCTACTATGTGAAATTGTGTTTGCAATGACAATGGAAACCTGATGAAGTTCTTGTTTAGTATTTGCTGTGAGAACATCACTTATTATGTATGTTGATTTGTGTTTGGTGATTGTATGACGACTAAAACATGATGACATTGTTGTTTAGTTTTACTCATATTTCACTGTGAAACTTGTTTTCGATGACATTGTTTGCTGTTGGACTGCAATTTGCTCTACGTCTTCAAATAGGAACAAAGCTGACCCGACAGGGCCTCTGCTAATTTATTTATTTATTAGCAAAAGGGCCTCTGCTATTTATTTATTTATGAGCAAAAGGGGATAGCCCCAGATTTCCATTAATAGAAATCATTAGATGTTGACAACACTATGCCCAACCTGCTAAACAGGTTTCATTGATTACTAGTTTCAGCAAAGTGCTCATGTCATAGCCATTGAATATGTAACGAGTGCTACATACACTGCAAATAAAGAGACAATCATCCTACAGAGCATAAAGATCTTGCCCATTATCTTCACAAGCTCTTTCATATCCTCATTGTTGTCAAGGTCGTTCAGCAGCTGTTGCTTGGCCATGATCAGATGAACCGCATCTTTAACCTTCTGCTATGCATCTTCCTCATCTGTCGTTCCTTCAGTTACTTGTCCAACACCCCAACCTGCTGGTATTGGGATTCCTCGGCCAACCAAATAATCAACGTATTTCCATTCCCCCACATCAGCAACTTCCCAGAATACGAACCACATGAATCTTTCCTTTTCTGCATGAATCAAATTGGAAGATCATCAACCAAACTATTAAAAATCAGCAACTGAAAGTAGGCGAACAACACTTAAACATATTATTACCCCATGATTCGGGCATTTGTAGAAGACTCAGCCAGGGTTGAGGATTGTAGTTGAGATGCGACGGATGACTCTACGTAATTTGCAGCAGTGGCACCACACCAATGGCAGCGGGTTGCAAGGAGCAACCGACTGTGGTGAGTGTGCCGGTAGGGGTGTGATGAGACCCACAGGCGATGGTATGGTGGCGACTTGGCGCATATCTAGTTGCTGCCTGCTGAAGAGTAGGTGGATGAGCCGCCAGCGAACATGGTTGCTACGGCCGGAGCTTCTGATGCTAGGTAGAGTAACTAGAGAAGAGGAGAAGCGAACGTTGGATATTTCAGTTTCATTACTTGCATAGTAGCATAGCCGTACATATAGTCATAGTCTAGGTTTGGATTCGAACCAGCTACAGGAGCACGTCTCTCTTTCTAAAACTCAGCAACGTCTCTTTACTGGTACACTAGCTTGTTCTGTACGCCTTCTCAAGTCTTTGATTTTCGGGAATATTATGTGGCGAATTCCCTCGAAGGAGGATGGCAAAAGAATGCATTTTTCTGGCAGCTTTAGTTGCGGCGCAAGATCAAACGGTGGTAGTTTCTGGAATGTTATCTGGCGAACGAGCCCAGTTTTTGTATTCTTCCTATAAAGAAGTATGCTACGTTGTGCTGGCTTAGTCAACAAACGATTGTGCCAACCTTGACCGTTAGATTGACACTCAACGTCTATTGTGTTTCTTCAGTCTCTTCTTCCTTCAGCCGACAAAGCCAAACCAGCGCCGGCGGGACCGGCTGCTCCTGCCTCCCATGACTGGCTATGCTGTAGTGCACGCATCGCATGCCACTGTCAACATAGTCAATAAGCGAGTAACTGCACAAGGAGCGGCTGACACCCGGGACCTAGCAGCTCGTGCAGTATTTTTTTTGTTTTCGAGATGGATCAGGGTATCAATTGGGTTGTGCGGGAGCTGTGGCCCGCCTAGCCCAGGCTTTTATTTCATATGTTGACCACATGACCAGCCCAATTTTCTTTCTTTCTGAAAATGGCTAGCCCAGCAATTTTGTTTTTTATAGAATAACTAACAAAGGCCTACTTGCTTTTCTACGCCCTGCTAAGCCAGAAATCTTTCAAGACGAGGAGGGATGCATTCGGCTGCCTAGAAAATGGGCTATAAGTAATAAGAAATGGGTTGTAAAATGAAAAATACAGCAAACAGGCAATTAGTTCCAAATTACATTTTTCTTTCAGATTTTGATATTTTAAGTTTCATTGTTTTGTGCGGGTAAAATTTCATTGGATTTTAAATTAAGGTATGTTTACTTTTTTAATTAATTTGAATCTTGCTAGAAATTTCGGGATGTATATTGTTTGGGACAGATTTGGCGGCTGACTTGTGGGTCTACTAGGTTGACGCGTACGAAAGGCTTTGTCAACTTAGTCCACAAACGATTCTAGCAGCTGTGACAGTTGGATGTTAATCCAACAGTTGTGATGCTTCTTCAACCTCTGGTCTTCTTGCTCCAGACGCCCAAACCAGCGTCGGCCGTACTGCCTGCTCATGCCTCCTGTGGTCGGCTGTGCTACCGCGCAGGCCTAACCGCCCCACTACTCCCATCACTGGCCTGGCCATCCTTCTACGCACCCATAGTTCCTGTTATTCTCCGGCGACGACAAACGAACCAGTAAATGCTCGTATTCCCCTCCATGTGGGAAACGACAGTCGAGTCTTCTCCGGCTCCGGGTCGTTCCCTTCCTAGGCCTCGCCGTTGTCCAGCGCACTGGTGCTCTCGGCGCGGCGTGGTCAACGTGGTCAATGAACGACATCCATCGGAAGAGGACCGTACGTGGAGAGGCTGACAGCTGGGTCCACGGACGCACGCAAGGAAGTGCCTCCTTACTATACACAAAATAATGATTCCTCCACCTGACAGCGCGGACCCACCAGAAGGGCCTCTGTATTTTGCGAAAAAAGTTCCTCCCGCTGACAGCTCGAACCCACTAGCTATATCTTCGGATGCAAGGATGTGCCTCCTTATTATGCACAAAAAATGAATACTCCCCCTACTAGCTGGGACCCACCATATTTGGAGGCTTACTTGTGGGCCTACTAAGTTGACACGGACGCAGGATTTGTCAACTTAGTCAATATAAACGATTCTGGCTAAACTGATTGTATGATGTCCATCCAACGGTCGTCGAGCTTATTCTACCTCTGGTCTACTTGCTCAAGCCGCCCAAACCACCGCTGGTCTTGCCGCCTGCTGCTGCGTCTCGTGGCCGACTAGGCTACCGTGCGGGCCTCACCGCCCAACCCAACTCCCATCGCTGGCCTGGCCACCCCTGTACTCACCCAGACCTCATGTTATTCTCCGGCGATGATAGCCTCACACTGCAGCCAAACCAGTAAACCCTCGTACTCCCCTCCGCGTGGGAAACAACTGCCGACTCTTCCCCGGCTCCGAGTCATTCCCTTCCTAGGCCTCGCTGTCGTCCACCTCCTTTGTGCTCTCGGCGCGGCGTGGTCAACATGGTCAATGAAGAACTTCCATCAGAAGAGGACTGTATGTGGAGAGGCTAGCAGCTGGGTCCACGGCCATAGCAAGGAAGTGCCTCCTTATTACGTGCAAAATAATGATTCCTGCACCTGACAGCAGGGACCCACCGGAAGGGCCACCGTATTTTGCAAAAAAAATGTTTCCCCCTGATAGTTGGGACCCACCAGCTACATCTTCGCACGCAAGGAAGTGCGTCCATATTATGGGGAAAATGATTCTTCCCCCAGACAGCTGGGACCCACCAGTTATATCTTCGTGCGAGAGGAAATGCCTCCTTATCCTCCCTGACAGCTAGGATCCACCGGGTCGAACCGTACATAGGGTTCTCTGTTTGGTCACGAACGTGTACGTACATACTGGTTAATCGGTCTCTGCAACGATGAACCGTGGCCGAGTGAGGAGCGGCACATGTCGTAGTAGAGGCACGGACGTAGCATGTCAAGCAGTCCCGTCTATATATATATCATGTAGACATACGTACAGCCACGCTACAAGAAAGTAAATATGGCTACGCACGTACATACGGGCGGGGTCTCGAACGCGTACTCGCGCATACGTACGGAAAAGGCTTGTGTATATGGAGAGGCAACGAACGGCAGGAACGGCGTCCTGTTCATCGGCAGCCAACTGGCTGGGTCAGAACGGAGGAAACAACATCGTGTTCATCGGGAGGCAACCGACTGGGTCACAATACGTCATGTTCATCGGGAGCCAACCGGCTTGGACGGAACAGCCGAAACGAGGTCTGGCGTATCGCAAAATGGAGGAAACGGCCTTCTGTTCGAGTGCCTACGATCAAAACGGGGTCCTTTTGATCGGGAGGGGTGTGGCGTACCACAAAATGGAGGAAACGAACTTGTGTTGGAGCGCCTATGGTCGAAATTGGGTCCTGTTCATCGGGAGGGGTGTGTTGTACCACAAAACGGGACTCCACGGGCTACTATTCATCCACCGTCTACTGCCTCGCTCAAGCCTCCATGGGCTATTGTTCATCCACTGTCGACTTCCTCCAGACTCCATGGGTTGTTCATCCACCTCGACTTCCTCCTGCCTCCACCAGCTACTGTTCATCCATGGGCTACTGTTCATCCAGCCTACATTGGCTACTATTCAACCAGCCCTCCATGAGGTCCTGTTCATCCACCCCCAACCGGCTCGGGTGTGGCGGCCTCCTTGGGGTCCTGTTCATCTAGGGGCAACGGCCTATACTACCATGTGGTCTTGTTCATCCAACCCCCACTTGGAACTATTCATCCAACACCCAACAACGGGCACTGTTCATCAAGAGGAAGATTCGATCGGCTTCAGTTCGCAGTAGTAGCAAAGGAATCGCTCGGGTTCAGTTAATAGCCGAGGGATCAATAGCTCGGGTTCAATAATGTAGCTAGTGCAATCGCTCGGGTTCATTAAGTGAATGCCTCGGTCAGGTTCAGTTAGATCGCAACGCCTCGCACACACGCACGTATGTGTACGAGAGAAAAACGCAAACCTCTGTGCATCGGTCGGCCCCAACCACCCACCGTAACCGGGAACTCCCTAAAATTTTCCTCGCCTCGCTTCTACCATGATTTTTTTCGTCATGGACGACCCAAAGAATGTCATGTGGGTGCGTCCCTGGCCCACCCAGGATGAAAAGCCCATTTTCTGTCTTGATTTTTAGTCATAGAAGTAGGAGCCCACCACATCTATATTGATATGTGTTCTTGTCACAATTATGATCATAGACGTGTAATAACCATCACAAAAAAAAATCGCTAGGGCCAAAATGTCACGGATGTGTCTTTTTTTAGTGTGGTTAGCTGGATTCTTGACCCCTCCGGGAACTTCTCGACCGGCTCCCTATACAGGAAAAATTTTAAAACCATGACTCCATGCAATTTGAGTGAGATTTGGAGTGCCATGGTCCCATCAAAAATCAAAAAAATCTTTGGCAAGTGGCGCAAAATAGAAGCCCAAGTAGGGATCAAGTAAAGAAACGGAATGGCCCAGGTGATGGAAAATGCGTGTGGTGCGGTCAGGACGACTCATGTGCTCATATTAATTTCCAGTGAATCATTGCTCGGTTTACCTGGAGCATGTTGAGGGCGGCTATCAGTTGTTCATGGAACCCGAGTAATTTCTCGAACGTTTATCAGCTTATGAGCGGTACAAATGCGCAAAAACGTAATGTGGCCTGGGTGGGCTTTGCGTGGTCCTTATAGACTACTCGAAAGAAAGCTTTAATGGAAGAAAAGTTTTTCTGGCACCGGGCTGACTTCATCTATAAATTGGTAATGTTTCTAAAGCTATGGAAGCTTCTAGCAAGACTAAGGGAGCGAGGAAGGGTGGAGCTTCTCACCAGCAGCCTGCGCGCAAGGTGCGCGGAACTTCGCCATACTAGCTCAAGTGCAGATGTGGGATAGGGACGTCCTGAAGGAAATATGCCCTAGAGGAAATGATGAAGTTTCTATTTTATATTTCCTTATTCATGATAAAGGTTTATTATTCATGCTAGAATTGTATTGATCGGAAACTTAAATACATGTGTGAATATATAAACAAATATTGTTTCCCTAGTAAGCCTCTACTAGACTAGCTTGTTGATCAAAGATGGGTAAGGGGTCCTAACCATAGACATGTGTTGTCATTTGATAACGGGATCACATCATTAGGAGAATGATGTAATGGAGAAGACTCATCCGTTAGCTTAGCATATTGATTGTTCAGTTTATTGCTATTGCTTTCTTCATGTCAAATACATATTCCTTCAACTATGAGATTATGCAACTCCTGGATACCGGGGGAATACCTTGTGTGCTATCAAACGTCACAATATAACTGGGTGATCATAAAGATGCTCTACAGGTATCTCCAAAGGTGTTTGTTGAGTTGGCATAGATCAAGATTAGGATTTGTCACTCCGGGTATTGGAGAGGTATCTCGGGGCCCTCTCTCGGTAATACACATCATAAGAAGCCTTGCAAGCAAAGTGACTAATGAGTTAGTTGCACGATGATGTATTACGGAACGAGTAAAGAGACTTGCCGATAACGAGATTGAACTAGGTATGAAGATACCGACGATCGAATCTCGGGCAAGTAAGATACCGATGGACAAAGGGAATTACGTTTGTTTTCATAATGGTTCGACCGATAAAGCTCTTTGTAGAATATGTAGGAGACAATATGGGCATCCAAGTTCCGCTACTGGTTACTGACCGGAGAGGTGTCTCGGTCATGTCTACATAGTTCTCGAACCCATAGGGTCCGCACGCTTAACGTTCGTTGACGATATAGTGTTATATGAGTTATATGATTTCGTGATCGAATGTTGTTCGGAGTCCTGGATGTGATCACGAACATGACGAGGAGTATCTAAATGGCCGGCAGGTAAAGATTGATCTATAGGACGATGGTATTCGGACACCAGAAGTGTTGCGGAATGTACCGGGTGATGATCGGAGTACTGGAGGGGGTACCGAACACCCCGAGATGTCAGTGGGCCTATTGGGCCATAGAGAGGGGAGCACACCAACCCACAAGGGGCTGGCACACACCCCATGGCAGCCGCCCTAGTGGGGAAAGGAAAGGGGGGTTCGGCCTCCGCCTTCCTTCCTTTCCCCCCTTTTCCTTCCCCCCTCCTACAAATATGGAAGGGGGCGCGGCCAAGGGCACACGCCCAAGTAGGATTCGTACCTACTTGGGGTGCCCCTTGGCCTCTCCCCTCTCCCTCCCACGT
>NC_041391.1:391851693-391998554 GCF_002162155.2 Triticum dicoccoides
ACAACATTGTCTTAGCCGTGTGTGGCGTCCCTCTCCGCTGTTTACTCCTCCGATCATATTTCCCTAGTGCTTAGGCGAAGCCCTGCGGAGATAGCTTCACCATCACCGTCACCATGTCGTCCTTCTTCCGAAACCCATCCACTACCTCGCCGTCTTGCTGTAACAAGAGGGTGGAGGACATCATCGAGCTGCACGTGTGCTGAACGTGGAGGTGTCGTACGTTCGGTGCTCGATCGGTTGGAACGCGAATAAGTTTGACTACATCAACCGCGTTGTCAAATGCTTCCACTTACGGTCTACGAGGGTACATAGAAACACTCTCCACCTCATTCCTATGCATCTCCATGGATATATCTTGTGTGTGCATAGAATTTTTTCTTTCCATGCAACGTTTCCCAGCAGTGGCATCTGAGCCAGGTCTATGTGTAGATGATATGCACGAGTAGAACACAAAGAGTTGTCGGCAGTGATAGTCATACTGCTTACCACCAACGTCTTATTTTGATTCGGCGGTTTTGTGGGACGAAGCGGCCCGGACCAACCTTACATGTCCACACACATGAGACCGGTTCCACTGATAGACATGCAACTAGTTTTGCATAAAGGTGGTTGGCGGGTGTCTGTTTCTCCTACTTTAGTTGAATCAAATTTGACTACGGACGGTCCTTGAAGAAGCTTAAAACAGCAAACTTGACGAATCACCGCTGTGGTTTTTGCCGTAGGTAAGAATGATTCTTGCTAGAAGCCCATAGCATCCACGTAAAACTTGCAACAACAAAGTAGAGGACGTCTAACTTGTTTTTGCAGGGCATGTTGTGATGTGATATGGTCAAGATATGATGTGATATATGCGAACGGGCCTGTAGCCTAGTGGTTGCAGTGACCTTAGTAGCACCCCAAGTCCTGGGCTCGACTCCCGGTGGGAGCGGATTTAAACAGGCCTAGGAAAAAATTTCATGAATAAAAAGGGTTGTGGGGCTGTTGCTCTACAGTAAATAGTCAAAAAAAGATATGATGTGATATATGTTGATGTATGAGATGATCATGTTTTGTAATATTGACAACCAGCAGGAGCCTTAGGGTGGTCTCTTTATTGTATGAAGTGCAAGTGTCATGTAATTGCTTTAGTTATCACTATGCATTAGCGATAGTTGTAGAAGCAATAGTTGGTGTGATGACCTTGACGCAACGACGCTAAGATGGAGATCAAGGTGTTAAACCGGTGACGATGGAGATCATGATGATGCTTTGAAGATGGAGAACAAAAGCACAAGATGATGATGGCCATATCATGTCACATATTTTGATTGCATGTGATGTTTATCCTTTATGCATCTTATTTTGCTTAGAACGGCGGTAGCATTATAAGATGATCCCTTCACTAAATTTCAATATAAAAGTGTTCTCCCCAAGTATGCACTGTTGCCAAAGTTTATCGTTTTGAAGCACCACGTGATGATCGGGTGTGATAGACTCTACGTTCACATACAACGGGTGCAAGATAGTTTTGCACATGCGGAATACTTGGGTTAAACTTGACGAGCCTGTACAGACATGGTCTCGGAACACTAGAGATCGAAAGGTCGAACGTGAATCATATAGTAGATATGATCAACATAGATATGTTCACCATTGATGACTACCTTATCTCACGTGATGATCGGGCATGGGTTAGTTGATTTGGATCATGTATCACTTAGATAACTTGAGGGATGTTTATTTAAGTGGGAGTTCATTAGTAATTTGATTAATTGAACTTAATTTATCATGAACTTAGTCTTATAGTGTTGCATATCTATGTTGTAGATCAATGGCCCAAGCTACCATTCCCCTGAATTTTATTGTGTTCCTAGAGAAAGCTAAGTTGAAAGATGATGGTAGAAACTACACGGATTGAGTCCATAACTTGAGCATTATCCTCATTGCTGCACAGAAGAATTATGTCCTTGACGAATCGCTAGGTGAGAGGCCTGCTGCAGGAGCTGAAGCTGATGTTATGAATGTCTGGCAAGCTCGATCTGATGACTACTCGATAGTTCGGTGTGCCATTCTTTACGGCTTAGAGCCGGGACATCAAAGACGTTTTGAATGTCATGGAGCATATGATATGTTCCAAGAGTTGAAGTTAATATTTCAAGCAAATGCCTGGGTTGAGAGATATGAAGTCTCCAACAATTTCTATAGCTGCAAGATGGAGGAGAACAGTTCTGTCAGTGACCACATACTCAAGATTTATGGGTATTATAATCACTTGACTCGGCTGGGAGTTGATCTTCCAGTTGATTGTGTTATTGACAGAGCTCGTCAATCACTACCACCAAGCTACAAAGGCTTCATGATGAACTATATGCAAGGGATGAACAAAACAATTCCCGAGCTCTTCGCAATGCTTAAGGCCGCGGAGGTAGAAATCAAGAAGGAGCATAAAATGTTGATGGTTAACAAGACCACTAGTTTCAAGAAAAAGGGCAAGGGAAAGAAAAGGAACTTCAAGAAGAATGGTGCCTGTGTTATTTGGTGCAAAGTGACTAATGAGTTAGTTCCACGATGATGTATTACGGAACGAGTAAAGAGACTTGCCGGTAACAAGATTGAACTAAGTATGAAGATACCGACGATCGAATCTCGGGCAAGTAACATACCGATGGAGAAGGGGAATTACATATGTTGTCATAACGGTTCGACCGATAAACATCTTCGTAGTATATGTAGGAGACAATATGGGCATCCAAGTTCCGCTATTGGTTATTGACCGGAGAGGTGTCTCGGTCATGTCTACATAGTTCTCGAACCCGTTGGGTCCGCACACTTAACGTTCGTTGACGATATAGTGTTATATGAGTTATATGATTTGGTGACCGAATGTTGTTCGGAGTCCCGGATGTGATCACGGACATGATGAGGAGTCTAGAAATGGTCGACATGTCAAGATTGATATATAGGATGATGGTATTCGGATACCAGAAGTGTTGCGGAATGTACCGGGTGATCATCGGAGTACCGGACACCCCCGGGTAGTTAGTGGGCCTATTGGGCCATAAGAGAAGGGAGCACACCAGCCCACATGGGGCTGGCACGCCCCACATGGCAGCCGCCATAGTGGGGAAAGGAAAGGGGGGATTCGGCCTCCCCCTTCCTTCCTCTCCCCCCTTTTCCTTCCCCCCTCCAACAAATATGGTAGGGGGCGCGGCCAAGGGCAGGAGTACAGGTAGGATGCAGACCTACTTCGGGCGCCCCTTGGCCTCTCCCCTCTCCCTCCCTCCCTCCCACACACACACACACACATATATATATATATATATGTGTGTGTGTGTGTGTGTGTGGGTGGGTGGGTGCCTAGCATAACACAACATTGTCTTAGCCGTGTGCAGCGCTCCACTCCACCGTTTACTCCCCCGATCATATTTTCATAGTGCTTAGGCGAAGCCCTGCGGAGATAGCTTCACCATCACCATCACCACGACATCATGCTGTCGGAACTCATCCACTACCTCGCCATCCTGTCCTGCTGGATCAAGAAGGCAGAGGACATCATCGAGCTGAACGTGTGCTGAATGTGGAGGTGGCGTACGTTCGGTGCTCGATCGGTTGGAACGCGAAGAAGTTTGACTACATCGACCGTGTTGTCAAATGCTTCCACTTACGGTCTACGAGAGTACGTAGACACACTCTCCCCTCTCGCTACTATGCATCTCCATGGATAGATCTTGCGTGTGTGTAGAAAAAATTTTGTTTCCCATGCAACGTCTCCCAACACGCCCCTCATGGTTCTGGGTATCCTTCGATCTTCGTCTATGTTTAGCGTGTTGTGTCAATGTCTATGAGTCTGTCCGGCCTTGGATTGAACTCCCAACTTACCTTGTTCCTTTTTGTATTGTTGTCTAGTTCATGTAAGGGCCTCATTCAAAGGCCGAGAATGTGCCTCTGCTGTAAAAAAATAGTTTTTCCATAAACCAGTTTAGTGGAGGCATTGTGTGAGCATCGACGGGATCAAGCAAATCACTAGGCCTCCACACACACACACACACACACACACACACACATCGTGCTCAAAGCATCGATCAGACGCTATGGCGCATCATGCTCATGATCTGGAACATGAACAAGTTCATATGCGATTCACGGCGCATATTGAAGTCACAGAATGAGCTCTACACTGAAGAAGGACGTCTCCCACCATGAGATTTACACCGGCGCTTGGGTAGGGGCATGGCTTGCGGCATCCGCAGCAGGCAACGGACACAAGGGGTCGGTTGACCGGTTACTGCGCCATGTACCGCCACACTAGTGACCTCATGGTCCTCCACATTAGTGCAGCGTGGCACTGACCATCTCACTCAAGGTAGTGGAGCACGATGTCCTCGGTGTGTCACCCATCATGGGCAGAACTTCTCCAATGTCCACAATTGTGGTACCAATGATCATATGAATTCCAGGATTCGACAGTCGCAGGCCCAGGTTCGCACTGGTCGGCCCCATCGATAGGTTCGAGGGCGGCACGCTATGGCTGGTGTGCAATGATGTGCTAGTGTGGATCATTGATATTTGTGTTATCAATGGTGGACGAGGCCAACTAAGCTGCAATGAGGCAGTCAGGCTAGTGTGCATGCAAGTAGGAAGAGTGGAGGACACATGAGGTTTAGCGCCTTCTCGTCGGTCCGACCAAAGAAATGCGTGATGGGTTCTTTTCTGTTGTAGTTCTGCTACCATGCCTCCTCCTCCATCGAGGGTGCTAAATTTTTTTCAGTCACCATGAGCTCCGACGAGGGATGAGGAAAGTGAAGCACTAGTTCTATTCATCTTGAGGAAAGGGGGGCACTTGTTCTGTGTGAGGGCTACGCTATGAATCAAGCTCCATTCATGGCGAATTTGAATTACATGGGAGGAAGGAGGATCTGGGAAGGCAGTCCCGCTTACAAGTCATGCATGCCACACCACACACACCTAGCCGTTTGCCAGCCGCGGCCCAAATCTTATCATTACAAGTATAAGTATAACGCGATAATGGGCCCACTCAGGCCCAGCAAGCCCTGCTCTGGGCGAGGCTGTCTATTGGGCCGACCTTCAGTTTGAACCTCTTTTTGGTGCTCGTCCATGTCACTCACAATCCCTCCTCCATTACACATGGCTTGACCCCAAGCCGGCGCTTGCGGGAACTTCTGTTGCAGCGTAACCCTGTCCTCCCACGTAGCTAGGTTCACCAGTGTCGAATTCCACTTGATCGGAACTTGGACAACCAAATCAGAACCACGCCATGCCACTCATTGCTGTAAAACTTGCTCAGGAAACTAGAATTGGTCATCCGGGGATGGAAGTAGAGGTTGAACTTGACAGTCATGCGTGGAACTTTCTTGAGCAGTGAAACATGAAACATTGGGTGTACTTTGCTTGTCGACGGCAAGTCCAGATGGTATGCTACTTCAGCTATGCGCTCCAGCACTTCCAACGGGCCATAGAATTTGAACGCCAGTTTGTGATTTGCCCGCTGGGCTATCGACGACTGAAGGTAAGGCTGCAGTTTGAGGAACGCCTTGTCACCCACTTCAAATTCACGGACTGAGTGATGCTTATCAGACTGATACTTCATGCATTGATGGGTGCGCAGCAAGTGTTGCTTAACTGAATTAGGGATGGCAATGGGTAGGGTATGGGCGGGTACGTACTTTTTATAGCCCAAACCCATACCCAAAACTTTTTTCTATACCCACCCATTTCAATATTCATGGGCACAAATTGGTACCCATGCCCATACCCATCGTGTATCTTATACCCAATGGTTATCCGATGGGTACAATATATAACATTGGCATGATAAAGGTAAGACAAGAAAAGGGCCTAAAACTAAAGTTAGGTACTCGGCCATCATATTCTTGTTTGCACTTACATCAAAATTTCATAATGATGATTGACACACAAATGTCTTAATCTCCATTACAAACGAACTTCGGAAAAAAAATCAAGTTTGCAAACTTGTAATGCTAATTATTGTAGGTTCCCATATATTATAGGGTCTGAATTTTTATTAATTTTTCTGGGTATCCATTGGGTTACCCCTGGGTATAATTTCATACCCATACCCTACCCATGCATTTTGCGGGTATGGATACCCATTACCCATGGGTATGAACTGGTAGAAAGTCTCACCCATGCCCACTGTTTTCGGGTAGGGTACCCACGGGTACCCATACCCATGGGCAAAACTGCCATCCCTAAACTGAATCCATCATGATAGAGCGATCAGAGAGCTAGTGTTGCAGATCAGCGGACTAAATAGTATCATCGGGGGAGAGCCCAAAATGATGTGGGTTGTGTCCATAGATTATCTCAAATGGTGATTGTTTTTATACAAGAATTCACACAACGGAATCCACTTTGCCCAACGAGAAGGATGTCCACTAACAAAATGGCGCAAAAAGCATTCCACCTGCTGATTGACACACTCGGTCTGGCCATCATATTGGGGATGGTGAGTTGAGCTCATCTGAAGCAGAATACCAAACTTCTAAAAGAGTTCACTCCAAAACTTGCTAGTAAAAATCCGATCACCGCCAGACACAATTGAGAGGGCATACCATGCAGCTTGTAGACAGAGTTCAAAAATGCATCAATAACTGTTTTGGCCAAAAATGGATGATGCAGGGGAATAAAATGCCCATATTTGGAGAGTTTATCAATAACCACTAACAGGTAGTTGTAACGACCTAATGGAGTTAAGCCTTCCACAAGATCCATTGTGACCATCTCCCAAGGAAGAGAGGGAATAGGTAAAGGCTGAAGCAGCCCTGTGTAAGGAACTTGTTCAGGTTTGGCCTGTTCGCAGGTGCCACACTTTTGTACATGAGATTTGATGAATCCTCTCATTCCCTTCCATCTGAATAATCGTCGAATACGTCTGTAATTCACTGGTAAACCTGAGTGGCCACCCAAAGGGATGTCCTGGAAAGCATCATAGATTTTGCTGTGGAGAGCAGGGTCATTACCAACCCAAACACATTTCCCTTCCTTGAGAATTCCATCCTTAAGAGAAAATTTGTCACTGGATACAGGAGACACTCCAATTGCTGCAGTAATTCAGACGCAATTGGATCATTGAGGTAACTCTACAGGATTTTTTCCAGCCATGCAGGCTGCGCAGAAGAGATGTGGTGCAGTTCTAGCAACATATCAGTGGAGATAGAAGGTCTCCTGGATAATGAATCAGCAGCGCTAGTTTCTACACCTTTTTTATCCTCAATGGAATATTGCAGGCCTAGGAGCTTGGTCGATGCATTTTGTTGCCATCTTGTGTGTAATCTTTGTTTAGACAAACAAGCTAAACTGCGTAGATCAGTTCTAATGACAAATTCAGACAGCTATAAGTATTGTCTCCAATGTTCCATTGCTAACAGGATTGCCAAGTATTCCTTTTCATAGACTGACAAGGTCTGATTTCTGGGTCCCAGAGTTATACTGACATAAGCAATAGGATGCTCTCCTGCATAAGTACTGCTCCAATACCTACATCACATGCATCAGTTTCCACTACAAACTTATGGGAGAAATCTGGCAATGCTAGTATAGGTGCTGACACTTAAGCTTGTTTCAGGATCAGGAAAGTATGCTGCTCATTATGTGTCCAATGGAATGGTACCCCTTTTTTCAACAGATTTGTTAAAGGCTTGCTCAACATACCATAGTGGGAAATGAATTTTCTGTAGTAGCAAGACCCAAAAACCCTCTAACTTCCTTAGCAAACTACGGCACTCGCAAGTCCTGAATAGCAGTTATTTTAGAAGGGTCAGTAGCAACCCCTTGACCACTAATGATGTGTCCCAGATAAGCAATTTCATTCTGAGCAAAGGCACACTTAGATAAATTGACCTGCCACTGATGCTGGAGCTGTTGTTTCAGAACTTCAGCCAAATGTTGCAGGTGCAGTTCATAAGAAGCACTACATATCAATATATCATCAAAGAAACCCATGACAAATTTCCTGATGTTAGGAGACAAAGTGTCATTAATAGAAAAGTTCAATGTGTTAGGACCTCCAATGAGACCAAAAGAAAGGACCAAGAACTCAAAATGGCCAATGTGAGTTTGAAAAGCATTTTTATGCTCCTCTCCAGGTGCTTGTCTAATCTAGTGATAACCAGATCTAAGGTCCAGCTTAGAAAACCAGCTGGCACCTGCCAGTTCATTAAGCAATTCATCAGTAATTGGAAATTGGATACTTGCCTTTAAGAGTGATAGCATTCAACTTTCTGTAATCAAACACTGGCCTCCAGGTTTTATATTTTTTTTGTACCATAATCATGGGTGAAGAGAAAGCATTGTTACTTGGTCTGATAATTCCAGATGCAAGCATGTCCTACACTTGTGATGCAGAGCATCCTATGTTCATTCCCATGGACCTACCATTGTCTCACCAAGTGCCAAGAGGATAAATGACATGAGCAGGATCTAGAGCTCTCGAGACCGAGGTGACTTCCATCCTTAGTGATATTCCATATGATCCACTCGAGACATGGCTACTACCTCAAACGGAAATGCTATGTGTGCTCGGGTACCTAGAAGACCCTCTCGGAGATGCTCGTGAAGACGAAGAAGTCCCCAAGTTCATTAAGGAGGACAACCATTGGAAGGAGTCAAGAACAGCTCCCAGGACACGGACATCCGACCCTTGGAGGAGTCGCCAGCCGCAACGGCCAAACTGACAAGTCTACAGGGCCCGAACATCTGGCCTTCGGCCCGGACATCTGGCCCCCATCCCGGAAATTAGGCGTTCAACCCGGACATCCGGATAAGTCCATCCAGAGAGCAGAAGCCCAACGCCTCCAGCCCGGACATCCAGACCGTACCCGGACATCCGGCCGTTCCCGAGCCACAGGACATCCGGACACCTGCCCGGACATCCGGACTATGCCTATCCAGAGAGCCCGCGACCGGACCCATCCAGCCCGGACATCCGGCTAGCATCCCGGACATCCGGCCTGACGCTAGGACGTCCGACCCCGCCTGTCTGTGCACAGTGAAAGGGTCGTGGCCTATGTACCCCTTCGCCCACCTAGACTATATATACTCCTCCTCCTCCCTCTTTCTAGGGTTAGCAAAGGATAAGCTCATTTGAGAGATAGAGCTTTGCTCATCCACTTGGTTACTTCTCCATTGGAGTCCACGACCTCTTCGGAGAAGATCCCCCAAGTGGATTCAAGACCCCATCACGGGAAGATCTCCTCACGGAGAAGAACTACCGTCACTTGTATCGTCCTTTGTTGGATTTGGATCGTGTATCTCTTTGTGTTTCGAGGATCTAGCACGTGTGTAATCGAATCTTGTTGGTTTGAGTGATTTCTCTTGTGTTCCCCTCGTGTTTTCCCTCGTGTTCCCCTCATGTTCTTTGTAGGATCTGCTCCAATCATGAAAGATCGGCCCTAGGGTTTCCACCCTACATCAACTTCCTTATCCGTTTCATCTTTCAAAGCAGGGGCAGTTCTATAAGGCCTCCTATAGACAGGTTGCGCTCTAGAAATCAACGGAATGATGTGATCATATTTCCTAACATTTGTTCTTTGAGATTTGAGTTGCGGCTTCTGTTTCCTAACGTGTTTCTGCTACTTAGGGATGGTTCGACTTCGCAATCACCACCGCTCATCTTCGTCATCGACATCGACCGCTCAACAATTTTGACACCTCGACCATAAGCAAGAACGTAACCTCTATATCATCTTGGTATCGTGGTATCCTCCCATTGTACATTCTTGCCATTACATTGATAACCCATAGACCATTTTGCGTACCTTACCCATCGAGACTAGCCGTTTGAGTATTGCCGGCAACGTCACTTGTGCACATTAGTGATCATAGCCCCATTGCATACATACTGTATCATTTTGGTACATATCTTGGTATCATCTCTTGTGTCACAATGTTTGTCATAGCATATACACAATTCCTAGCTTGGTTCGTGAAGTTTTGCATAAATGGCCATCGAAAGAGCTCAAAAGAGGAAGAGCCAAACAAGCGCACCATGATCCTCAACGACGACGGAACCTATGACTCCATGAGTGAAGTGGAAATGGAAGCCCTTGAGCAAGTGGCCATGCACCGGCAAGTGAACGAAGATGAAGATGATCAAGTCTTTTGTGACGAAAATTCGAGCCCCGATCTTGTTGTCTCCAAGGTTTTGACTCATCAACATCAACAAGACGAAGACCAAAGATGCAATATCTTCCACACCAAGGTCGGCATCAATGGAAGGTCTGTGAAGGTAATCATTGATGGAGGGAGTTGCCATAACTTGGCGAGTGAAGAGCTATGTTCCAAGCTCCAATTGGTCAAGATGAAGCACACACACCCCTACAAGGTCCAATGGCTAAGCGACTCTGGCACTATCCAAGTCGAGCATCTGGTGCAAGTTTCCTTCAAGATTGGAGCATACAAACATACTTTGGAGCGTGATGTCGTTCTGATGTCCGTTTGCCACCTCCTTCTTGGACGACCATGGAAATTTGACCGAGGCGTCATTCACAACGGGCGAACCAATCACTATAGCATCAAGATGAAGGGAAAGGAGTACATGCTACGACCTACGTGTCCAAGTCAAGTGATCGTCGACAAGCAAGCCACCCATCATGGAGAGAAAAGTGAGAAAGCGAGCCACCAGAAAGAGAGTGAGCGCCACAAGCTAAAATCAAGTGCCTTCACGATGAGCGACAAGAAAAACTTAGTTCTATTTGCCACCAAAAGTGAGATAAGAGAAGTGTGTGAGAACCCATCAAGTGTTATGCACTATGTCCTTTTGTGCAAGGACGAGGCACCTACAACTAACACCTCGCACAATCTACCTTTAGTGTTGTCTTCTCTTTTGTAGGAATTCCAAGACGTTTTCCCCGATGAGCTACCTACGGGGCTACCACCTCTTTGAGGCATCAAACACCGCATCAACCTCATTATCGGAGCACCACTTCCTAACAAGGCACCCTACCGCGTCAACCCGGAGGAAACCAAGGAAATCCAACGGCAAGTACAGCAACTCATCGACAATGGCCTTGTACGCGAAAGCTTGAGCCCATGCACCGTACCGGTAATCCTTGTTTAAGAAAGATGGCACCTATTGCATGTGTTCCGATTGTCGTCCCATCAATGCTATCACCGTTAGATATCATTACCCCACTCCACGCTTAGATGATATGCTAGATGAGCTTAGTGGAGCCGCAATTTTCTCTAAGATTGATCTTAAAAGTGGCTATTACAAAATTCACATACAAGAAGGTCATGAATGGAAAACCGCATTTAAGACCAAATTTGGCTTATGGCTTGTTATGCTAATGGGTTTATCCGAAGCACCTGGTACTTTCATGCGAGTCATGCATTTTGTTCTTCGCCCCTACATAGGCATATTTGTTATGGTCTACTTTGACGATATCCTTGTCTTTGGCAAATCCCTCAAAGATCGTGTTACCCATCTTAGAACCATATTGCAAACCCTTAGGAAAGAGCGCCTTTATGCTAATATGGACAAATGCCTTTTTGGTGTTGATAAGCTTGTTTTCTTGGGTTTCGTTGTGTCTTCTAAGGGTGTGCATGTAGATGAATCTAAGATCAATGCTATTAAAACTTGGCCCCAACCCACAAATTTGCAACAAGTGCGTAGTTTTCTTGGCCTAGACGGATTTTATCGTATATTTGTGAAGGATTTTAGCACCATTGCTTTACCTTTGCATGCTTTGAGCAAGAAAAAGCACCTTCTGTTTGGGGACCATCCCAAGACACCTCATTTAATGCGCTTAAGAATTTGCTTACACATGCTCCTTTGCTTTCATTACCCAACTTTGATAGACCATTTGAGATACACTACGATGCTAGCGGTTATGGCATAGGAGGTGTGTTAATGCAAGAGAAGCGCCCCATAGCTTACTTTAGTGAAAAACTGTCCAGAACGCAACTCAATTATCCCATCTATGACAAAGAGCTATATGCTTTAGTTCGAGTATTGCATGTTTGGGAGCATTACCTCCGTTCTCATGAGTTCATTCTACACACCGATCACGAAACACTTAAGTATCTTAAGGGTCAAACTAAGCTAAACAAGCGTCATGCTAAGTGGAGTGAGTTCATCGAGTCATTTCCTTATGTCATCAAGTATATAAAAGGTAAAGAAAATGTTGTGGCGGATGCGCTTTCCCATAGATGCATGCTTGTTACCCAACTTGAATTGAATGTTATTTGTTTTGCGCACATAAAAGACTTGTATGCGCATAATCCTACTTTTGCTATTCCTTATGCCAAGTGTTCGACGCTTACATTTTGGGAATGATACTACCTCAAAGATGATTATATTATGAGAGCTAACAAACTATGTATCCCCGAGTCTGCTCTTCATTTGCTAATTTTGCAAGAGGCTCATGGAGGTGGACTAATGGGACACTTTGGACGCAACAAGACATTCGCCACGCTCTCTAAGAACTACTTTTGTCCCAAGATGCTCCGCGATGTCTCACGCTTCAGCAACCGATGCTCGACGTGTTGCAAAGCTAAGTCAAAAGCTCAATCCCATGGTCTTTACATGCCCCTTCATATTCCATATCACCCATGGGAAGATATTAGCATGGATTTTGTGCTTCGTTTGCCTAGAACTAGAAATGGCAAAGATTCCGTGTTTGTTGTTGTGGACCGATTCTCTAAGATGGCTCACTTTATCACATGCAATAAGATAGACGATGCTTCACATATTGCAAATCTTTTTTGTAGGGAAATCTGGCGCCTCCATGGAGTGCCCAAGACGATTGTCTCGGACTGCGACGTCAAGTTCTTGAGTTACTTTTGGAAGACTCTATGCGACAAGCTCGGAATCAAGCTCTTGTTCTCTTCGGCATACCATCCTCAAACCGACGACCAAACGGAAGTGGCGAACCGAATGCTCTCCACTCTACTACGCGTGTTGATCAAGAGGAACATCAAAGAGTGGGAGGAGTGTCTACCCATCGCCGAGTACACCTACAACCGAGCAAGACATTCAACTACCGGCAAGTCCCCCTTCGAGGTCGTCTACGGTTTCAACCCGTTGTCCCCATTGGACATTCTCCCTCTACCACTACAAGAGCGCATCAACATGGACGAGAGTGCACGAGTGAGCTACCTCAAGAAGATGCATGAAACTACAAGGCACACCATCGAGCGCCAAGTAAAACGACTCGCGACCAAGCTCAACATCAACAAGCAACCCATGATATTCGATGTTGGAGATCTCGTGTGGCTACACCTTCGCAAGGAATGCTTCCCCAACGAACGCAAGTCCAGGCTTCTACCTCGAGCCGACGGACCCTTCAAGGTGCTAGCACGCTACAACAACAATGCATACAAGATCGATCTCCCACGCGACAAGTACAACATGAGTGACGTCTTCAACATCAAGGATCTCTCTCCCTACCATTGTGATGAGGCTTTCGATCCGAGGTCGGATCTTTCCCAAGGGGGGAGATGATGCGGAGCATCCTATGGTATCCCCATGGACCTACCATTGTCTCACCAAGTGCAAGAGGACCAATGACACAAGCACGAGCTAGAGCTCTCGAGACCGAGGTGACTTCCTTCCTTGGTGATATTCCATATGATCCACTCGAGACATGGCTACTACCTCAAACGGAAATGCTATGTGTGCTCAGGTACCTAGAAGACCCTCTCGGAGATGCTCGTGTAGACGGACAAGTCCCCAAGTTCATGGACGAGGAGAACCATTGGAAGGAGTCGAGAATAGCTCCCAGGACCCGGACATCCAGCTAGGACCCCGGACATCTGGCCCCTAGAGGAGTCGCCAGTCGCAGACCCAACTGCCAAGTTTACAGGGCCCGGACATCCGGCCTCCGGCCCGGACATCCAGCGTTCAACCCGGACATCCAGACAAGTCCATCCAAAGAGCAAAAGCCCAGCGCCTCCAGCCCAGACATCCGTCCGTTCCGAGCCACCGGGCATCCGAACACCCGCCCGGACATCCGGACTACGCTATCCAGAGAGCTCGAGACCGGACCCATCCAGCCCGGACATCCGGCCAGCAGCCCGGACATCCGGCGCCGTGAAGCCCCGGACATCCAACCTGACACCCGGACGTCCGGCCCCGCCTGTCTGCGCACAGTGAAAGGGTCGTGGCCCATGTACCCCTTCGCACACCTAGACTATATATACTCCTCCTCCCTCTTTCTAGGGTTAGCAAAGAATAAGCTCATTTGAGAGATAGAGCTTTGCTCATCCACTTGGTTACTTCTCCATTGGAGTCCACGACATCTTCGGAGAAGATCCCCCAAGCGGATTCAAGACCCCATCACGGGAAGACCCCTAAAGGACCTCCTCACGGAGAAGAACTACCATCACTTGTATCATCTTTTGTTGGATTTGGATCGTGTATCTCTTTGTGTTTCGAGGATCTAGCACATGTGTAATCGAATCTTGTTGGTTTGAGTGATTTCTCTCGTGTTCCCCTCGTGTTCCTCTCGTGTTATTCGTACGATCCGCTCCAATCGTGAAAGATTGGCCCTAGGGTTTCCACCCTACATCAACTTGCTTCTCTGTTTCATCTTTCAAAGCGGGGCAGTTTTATAAGGCCTGCTATAGACAGGTTGCGCTCTAGGAATCTACGGAATGATGTGATCGTATTTCCTTCTTGGGGGAAGACCAGTTGGAGCTTCAAATACAGGAGCAAATTTCTGCAGTAACTCTTGAATTTCAGAAGGGACATCAGACAAAGGTGTAGTTTCAATCACCAACAAGGCTGACAGTTCTACCAAAGTAATCATTTGGGGACCAGCATCCTGGCCCAGCAATGTGATAAGTTTGCCCTCTAGCTGGAATTACAACCAATGAGCAGCCTAATCAACTTGCATGGGGCTGTGTGCAGCTAACCAATCTGGTCCAAAGAAAACATCATAAGATCCTAGAGGAAACACTTTAAAAGTGCTAGTGAATGCATTCCCATCACAAGACTAATGCCCATTCAGCATGTGTTGATTGCAGGAAACTACACTTCCATTAGCTACCTTGACCATGTTCATAGGCATCCGAGTAATTCCTTTAACAGAGGCTGCAACAGCACAATCCAAAAACGTGTGGGTGTTGCCTGGATCTACCAAGAAAACCAGAGATCTCCCTTGCAGATGAACTGAAAGTTTCATCGTGGTTGTTGTTGGTGCTGATAAGTCCCCCATTGTTGCATCTGAAATACTCATAGCATTTGCTTCAGCAGAAACAGAATCATCCGAGTCAGTGTGTTCAGAAGGCATGCTTTGCACATAATCCAGCATTTCCTGCACCACGTGCAATTGCACCTCCTGCCTCCAACGGTGGTCTCTAGCCCAACGCTCTCCACGGATGAAACACGAGCCTTTGGATTTCTGGTAAGCACGAAGTGTAGACCAACGATCGTCAGAGGGAGCAGAACGATGTGTATCAGACGGACGTCTGTCCTCCACTGGCTTACTAACAGGTGTCTAGCTGGAAGACAGTGAGCTACGCTTGTTAGACTGTATTTACATGTGTATATTGTAACGTTGTATACCACCTCATTATATATATATGTGATAGGCCACCCCTAGAGGGTTGTGCCGGTTCCCCCCAAAGCCTATTGTCTTACATGGTATCACGCTAGGTTACGTCCGCTTCCGCCTAAAAACCCTAAACCGCCGCCGCCGCCACCGCCGCCGCCGCCACGCCCGCCGTCGCCGTCGCCCGACTGCTATGACGTCCGCCGCTGCGTCCGGCTCCACCGCCACCGGTTTTCTGCCGGCCTCCCTCGCGGCACTTCTCTCGAGGCCGCTGGATGCCGCCTCCCTTCAGGCGCCAATCGGGACACGGAGCGTCGGCTCCCTCTTCGCGCTCCCGCCGGCTGCTACTTCGCCCGGGCAGGCGCTTGTGGCCCACACCGCCGCCGCCCCGTCAACCGCGGCTGTCGCGCCCTCGGCCACTGCGTCGCTGGTGGCAGAGGACGTCGCGCTGGCAGGCTTCGTGGCGTCAACCGCGGCCATCGCGCCCTCTGTCACCGCGCCGGCTGCCCCTCTGACTGTCTCCACGGTGGTCTCACCTCAGCCAGTCTCCTCGATGGGATCGCAGCCGCCGCCGCCGTTTCACTTCGGCCATCTCATCACCATCAAGTTGTCGTCGGACAATTACATCTTCTGGCGCGCGCAGGTTCTTCCGCTTCTTGGGAGTCACTATCTGCTTGGCTATGTCGACGGCTCTCTCCCTTGCCCTCCTGCGCTGGTTGACAGCGTGCACGGTCCGGTCTATAATCCGGCTCACCGTGTCTGGACAGGGCAGGATCAGGCGAACCTCTCCTCCATCCAGGGGTCGCTCTCTCCGGCCGTTGCTGGGCTTGTTGTCTTCGCCAAGACGTCCCACGAGGCATGGACTATTCTTGAGCGCTCGTTTGCGGCACAGTCGCAGGCTCGTGTATCTGGGCTCCGTCGCCAACTTGGGGAGTGTCAGAAGCTTGACTCCACCGCCACTGAGTTCTACAACAAAGTCAAGAGTCTCGCCGACACGCTGGCCTCCATTGGACAGCCCCTCACCGACTCCGAGTTCAACTCGTTTATTCTCAATGGTCTTGATGAGGAGTATGACGCCCTAGTCGAGATCATCAATGAGAGGGGCAACTCCACGCCCATGCCAGCACACGAGGTCTTTTCACGCCTCCTGCTTACTGAGCAACGAGTCGAGACGCGCCGATCCAGGGGCAACGGCGCCCTCTCGGCAAACGCCGCCACCAAGGGTGGTCGCTCCTCTGCTTCATCCAGGGCTCCTTCGGGGCAGTCACCACCACCCGCCTCGGCCCCTCCTCCTACTGCGACGCTACCAGGGGCTGGCGGTCCACGTGTGTGCCAGCTTTGTGGTCACGATGGGCACTGGGCCTCGAAGTGTCACAAGCGCTTCCAGCGGGGTTTTCTTGGTCTCGGCAATGACGGGAAGGATACACGCAACTTTGCTCGTCGGGTCGCCATGGCTGATCGTCCGCTGCCGCAGAAGCCACAGGGACACACTCAGTCCTACTCCATTGATCCCCACTGGTACATGGACTCTGGGGCGACAGAGCACCTAACCAGTGAGATGGGGAAGCTTCACACTCGTGAACCCTACCATGGCTCCGACAAGATCCACACCGCCAATGGAGCAGGTATGCACATCTCTCGTATTGGTCAAGCATCACTTCTCACTAGACATGCCAATAGGAGTCTTCAACTTCGCAATGTTCTTCGAGTTCCATCTGTGACACGTAATCTTCTTTCAGTTCCTAAACTCACTCGTGATAATAATGTGCTTTGTGAATTTCATCCTTTTGATCTTTTTATTAAGGATCGGGGCACGAGGGACATTCTTCTTAGTGGGCGGCTCTGCCAAGGTCTCTATCGTCTGGAGCATCCTGGCATCGCTCGCGTCTTCAGTGGAGTTCGGGTATCTCCGTCACAGTGGCATGCTCGTCTTGGTCACCCGGCCACACCTATTGTCCGGCATGTTTTGCGTCGTCATGAGCTTCCTAGTGTGTCTAGTAATAAAGATGTAGCAGTGTGTGATGCTTGTCAGCAGGGGAAGAGTCATCAACTTCCTTTTTCGGAGTCCAGTCGTGAGGTGAAACATCCTTTAGAACTTGTGTTTTCAGATGTATGGGGTCCTGCTCAGACTTCTGTTAGTGGTCATAATTACTATATCAGTTTTGTTGATGCTTACAGCCGCTTTACCTGGCTTTATCTTATCAAACGTAAATCCGATGTGTTTGACATTTTTGTTCAGTTCCAAAAACATGTTGAACGCCTTCTCAAGCACAAAATTGTTCATGTTCAGTCGGACTGGGGTGGCGAGTATCGCAACCTCAACTCCTTCTTTCAGTCGCTTGGGATCACTCACCGTTTAGCATGTCCACATACACATCAGCAGAATGGTTCAGTAGAACGTAAGCATCGTCACATTGTTGAAGCTGGTCTGACTCTTTTGGCCCATGCATCTGTTCCGTTTCGTTTTTGGAGTGATGCTTTCACCACTGCATGTTTTCTCATCAATCGTACTCCCACTCGTGTTTTGAATATGAAGACTCCCATTGAAGTTCTCCTTAATGAACAACCGGACTACACCTTTCTCAAGGTGTTTGGGTGTGCTTGCTGGCCCCATCTCCGTCCATATAACAAGCGTAAGCTCGAGTTTCGTTCCAAGAAGTGTGTTTTTCTTGGTTATAGCTCTCTTCATAAAGGATACAAATGTCTTCATGTGCCCACAAATCGTGTCTACATCTCTCGGGATGTTGTGTTTGATGAGCATGTTTTTCCCTTTGCCAAACTCCCATGTGTCCACTACCGAGCCACCTGTCATGCATTCATCCTCTGTTGCTTCTGACCAATTTGATGATGTTGCATATTCTCCTCTATTGTTGCCTAACCATGGTGCAGGCACTGGTCGTGGGGCTCGTTTGGAGATTCTGGAAGTGCCATCTTCCTCTTCGTCGCCATCGCCTTCATCCTCGGCACCTTCTGTTGTGCATGAGGAGCACATGGCGCCCCTGCATGGCCTCGGTTTCCGTGCTCATGCACGGCCGATCGACGTCCTGGCCCGGTCGCCTCTGGCTTCTGGGCTGCCTTCGCCATCGTCGCGCCCTGCAACTCCGCCGACTGGGCCGGCCTCCTCGGTCCCCGTCTCGCCCAGGGCGTCGGGGCAGTCATCACCAGGCCTGGCCTCGCCCGCCCCTGCCTCGCCCAGGGTGTCTGGGCCCTTCTCACCAGGGCCGGCCTCGCCTGCTCTCGCCTCGCCAAGGCCGTCTGGGCCGGTGTCATCGGAGCTGGCCTCGCCCACTCTCGGTTCGCCCATGGCCTCTGAGCCCCTGTCGTCGGGCCAGTCTTCGCCATGCAGCCCGGAGTCGTCTGTCCCGAGCTCGCCTGAGGTGATTCCTGCATCTCCGGCGACCGTCACGTCTCCGTCACCTTCGCCTCCGCCGGCTCCTGCTGCTGCTCTACGTCCACATACGCGCAGTCGGAGTGGTATTTTTCAGCCTAAGCAACGTCACAATGGCACAGTTGCTTGGTTAGCGGCGTGCATGTCTGCTGCTCTCGCAGATCCATCCTCTGAGCCACGCACGTATCAAGCTGCTATGCGCATTCCTCATTGGAGAGAGGCCGTGGAGCAGGAGTATCAAGCGCTTCTTCGCAATCAGACATGGACTCTTGTTCCTCCACAATCACGGGTAAATGTCATTGATTCCAAATGGGTTTTCAAAGTGAAGAGGCATTCTGATGGGTCCATTGAGCGCTATAAGGCTCGTCTGGTTGCTCGTGGTTTTCGACAGTGTTTTGGACTTGACTATGAAGACACCTTCAGTCCAGTGGTCAAGCCTACTACCATCAGACTTCTTCTCTCTCTGGCTGTTACTCGAGGTTGGTTTCTTCGTCAGCTTGATGTTCAAAATGCTTTTCTTCATGGTGTCTTGGCGGAGGAGGTTTACATGCGCCAGCCTCCGGGTTTATCTGATCCGGATCGCCCTGATCATCTCTGTCGTCTGTCCAAGGCAATTTATGGTCTGAAGCAGGCTCCTCGTGCTTGGCATGCTCGTCTTGCAATGGCTCTTCGTGCTCATGGTTTTGCATCATCAACTGCTGACTCCTCATTGTTTCTTCTTCAAAGGCCTGAGGTTACTATGTACTTGTTGGTCTATGTAGATGATATCATTTTGGTCAGCTCCTCTCAGTCGGCTGCTACTGCGCTTGTTCGCTCACTTGGTGCTGATTTTGCGGTCAAGGACCTTGGGAAGCTTCATTACTTTCTTGGTGTGGAGGTTACTTCTCGTGCTGCTGGCCTTGTTATGACGCAGAAGAAGTACTCTCTGGATTTGTTGCAGCGAGCTGGGATGCTTAAGTGCAAACCGACGACTACACCCATGTCTACCACTGATAAGCTCAATGCTGTTGATGGTGTGCTTCTTTCTTCTTCTGATGTGACAGAGTACAGGAGTATTGTTGGTGGGCTCCAGTACTTGACGATCACGCGACCAGACATTTCCTATGCTGTTAACCGAGTCTGCCAGTATCTGCAGTCACCCCGTGACACTCATTGGTCTGCTGTTAAGCGGATTTTGCGCTATATTCGTTTCACGGTGGCTCATGGTTTGCATATTCGGCCGTCTGACTCTGGTTGTCTTTCAGCATATTCTGATGCAGACTGGGCTGGCAATCCGGATGACAGGCGATCCACGGGGGGTTATGTTGTCTTCTTTGGCTCTAACCTGATTGCCTGGAGTGCTCGGAAACAGGCTACTGTCTCGCGTAGCAGTACTGAGGCTGAGTATAAGGCTGTGGCCAATGCCACATCAGAGATCATCTGGGTACAGTCCTTACTTCAGGAGTTAAGTATACCCCAATCACAGCCTCCTGTTCTTTGGTGTGATAACATCGGTGCTACATACCTTTCTGCAAATCCGGTATTCCATGCCCGAACGAAACACATTGAAGTTGACTATCACTTTGTGCGTGAACGTGTCTCTCAGAAGCAACTACAGATCAAGTTTATTTCTTCCAAGGATCAACTTGCTGACATCTTCACCAAGCCATTGCCTTTGCCACAGTTTGAAACTTGCAGGCGCAATCTTACCCTTCTAGATTCATTAGAAAGTGGCTAAGATTGAGGGAGGGTGTTAGACTGTATTTACATGTGTATATTGTAACGTTGTATACCACCTCATTATATATATATATGTGATAGGCCACCCCTAGAGGGTTGTGCCGGTTCCCCCCAAAGCCTATTGTCTTACAACGCTTACTAGAAACCGATCCAACTGATCCCAATGAGCTCTCACCCAACTCTTCAAACAGCAACGCCAAAGCGTAAGCAGAATCCAGGTCTGCTGGCTGCTGAATGCCCACAATGAGCCTGACTGGCGGAGTTAAACCCTCCATGAACCGAGTCACATAGTGCACAAGATTGGGATTTGTTTCATATGCTTCAGTCGATCACTACTGTAGTAGTCTGACGAACATGGAACAGTTGCTTCAGGATGTTCTGATGCTTGTTACAACCAAAACGTGACTGCAACAACTCACAGAACTCTGTCCAGGACACATTGGGCGCACGACGCTGTACCGATTCTTGCCAACGAGCTGTTATGCCCTCAAACAAAGCAGAAGCAAAAAAGAATCCATTGGATCTGCGGCGTGTTCCAGAATCGGAAGTAATCCTCACAACAAGACTGCCACAATTTTGGGTTGGAACCATCGAAATGCGTCATTTCAATCCAGGGACCAAAACTCATGGCATCAGACTGGTAAGGCTTGAATCCCTCACTAGGGGTAACGAGCTGACGCGGAGGGATTAGATCTACTGACATACCTCGGGCGGGTGGTGGAACGTATTTGGGGCCAGAATTCCTCTGCTCGGCGTCATATCGGAATCCATCTGAACCGCTGGAACCACTGCTTGGCGGCCCTCGCGTGCAACGGTTGCGGCCGCTCATGGTGACGGGGGCGTAGTTGGAGAAGAAGCGGCCCCTCTGTCGGCATTGATTTCGCCCCACAACTCGTCCAGGTCGACGCCGATCGCGAGCTTGACGTCATCGATGCAGCCGAAAAGCTAGTCGAGCTTGCTGTCCAGCTTGGCGAGGGCAGCAACCATCTCCTTGCTGCGCTCCGCCAAGGTCTTGGCAGGGTTGCGTCGAAATCGGCGCAAAGTAGATCATAGATCGCCTTCGTCTCCGAAGAAGTTTTCTCCATGGCCTCTGCTCGCCACCGGTCAGCGAGTCACGCGTGGTGGTGGTGGCCGGGGATATCCAGGGCGGATGGGTGAAGAAGGGAAGGAGACTCTGATACCATATTGTGAGGGCAACGCTACAAATCAAGCTCCGTTCATGGCGAATTTGAATTACATGGGAGAAAGGAGGATCTGCAGTCTCCCTTACAAGTCACGCACGCCACACCACACACACCTAGCCGTTTGCCAGCCGCCGCCCAAATCTTATCAGTTACAGGTATAAGTACAACGCGTTAATGGGCCCACTCATGCCTAGCGAGCCGAGCCGAGGGCAAGGCTGTCTTGGGCCGGCCTTCGGTTTGAACCTCTTTTTGGCGCTCGCCCTTGTCGCCAACATTCTGTTCCCGTTAAGAAAGATGAAGTGCAAACCAGGAGTACAAAGAGTCTTAGACTCTCCTACCCCAAACTTGTTTTTCCGTAAAAGCTTATTCTTAACAGAAAAGTTAGTAAAATCAATTTTCCAAAAAATCCTAGTACAACTTGTTTTATCATCGCTATTCAAACAACCACGAAATGTTTAGATGCTGCTCCCCAGGATTAGTTTTTTTTTCTCCATGTTTTGTCTTAATGTGCAGGATAGCATAAGAATCACTGGCACGGAAATCCATTTTGGCTCTAGGGAGCACATACTCCTGCGTGCCAAAAATGGATTTTACAAATGTCAGAAAAATTGAAGAAACATATGTGTTTATTGCCACACCCAAATGAGCAAATCAAATTGTGCAAATCCATTTTATAGAATGCCAACATATAAAACCGAATTGCGCAAATCAAAATATATATCCTTCAAGTCAAAGTTTGTAAACTTCGAGCAAGTTTATAGAATGTCAACATATACAATACCAAATCAGTACCATTAGTCCATTGCATTCATCATCAAAAACATTTTCATATTTATATATAATAGGTGATGTAGGTATAGATAGATTATTCTATAAATTAGTCAAAGTAAGTTTGTGAAACTTCACTTTTGCAAAAACTGCTGTACACTGTTATGGGACGAAGAGAGTATCAAACAATGTACACTATATTATAGGTCGAAGGGAGTATCAAACAAGATGCAGAACAAAAGAACATGGTTACCTGCTTCAAACAAGTGACTATGACATGAACATCATTGTACTTTTTGTTCAGCTAAAGATTTTCGTCTAAATGATACAGCAACTGTCAGTTTACAGGACGATAGCAGTAACAGCGAGTTTAGTTCATCACCTTTTCTGCCAAAAGAGTGCATATATCTGAGGTTGTAATTTTGGTCATTGTCACTTTCCTCATTTTATATTGAGTTACCATCATGTGGAGAACCAGGAGGAAAGATCAACAAGTTATCAAAGTATGACATTTCCATAAGATCTGATATGTCTAGCTCTAATGAACATGGATCTGAGGTTCCCGCAGAATGAACATCACTGGGCTGGTAGCTACCAGTTGATGATAAAACCGGCTTTGCACATTCTGATAGGATTTTTGGCAAAACATCATGGCATCCATTTGATGGAGAGACACCACCAACAGCTGGACTCATTTGTTCCCTTTGCTGTAGAGGCCTTTGAGAATTTACTTCATGACTGGATGACTTGAGTTCCACTGGGCTTGACAATAAATCCAACTTCCTCCTGGTTTTCGCATGCTGCTCAGATCTTGCGATTATGTTTTCAGGGGCTTTGGCTGATGCCACTCTAGCATACATGAAATCTGCACTTTCTCCCCCTGGTACATCAGCATTTTCACCTACTTCTGTGAAGCTTACTTCAGATATGGAAATTCTTGGTACAGCTGACGACATTTCATTTCTCTCAGACAAACCTTCAGTGTCATTCAGAATATCAGAAACTTTAGTCCCCTTCAGAATATCCAAACTATTATTCTGTGTGCCTGACAGGTTTTCCAGAATGTCTGGAAATTGTTCAAGCAAACCTGACGATAAATATGAATTCAATTTTCTTTTCATAGGACCCCTCCAATATTCTTTGATTGCACCATTCGTCCTGGATGAACACAATGTAAATAATTCAATCGTACCAACAGCATTTTGAAGAAATGCATCCTGAATTATTATGATGGGAAGAATTAAATGCAACAGCAACATCAATTCAGATTTTTGTTGAAACATCCAACCTTACCTCCCAGGAAAATGTTTGACCATTTCACGCCATTTAGTTCCATAGATTTGATGAGCACGAATCAGTCTCAACTCCTCTTGTTCCGACCACGCCTCCTTGTTTATTGCAGAGTCTATTTTGTATCTCCACCTGTGTTTATTACCATTATGCCCATTGATACTCAAACCTACGGACTTCTAACTGATAACATGAAGTAATAAAGTTGTTGGGCATGCCGTCTGACAGAATCTAATAATGTAACAAACCTTCGAGCCCTTATTTATAGACAAGCAGTGATAGCACAAGTCTAGAGAAAACAGTATAATATGTTAAATTACAATAATTCGATGACTGAAAATTCCTTGCATAATACCATTTTCCCAGTTGGTATGTTGACATAAGATGACATGTTTCTTTCACTGTTTTCCACACAAAAACTTAAGCGCAAAGCAGCCTGATGCTGAAGGGTACTTAGCGCAAATCAGAAGTTTGGTACAATCACTTTGATTTCAGAACCAAATTAATAGGGAAAATTGTGAACCAATTTGTGCATATACCCTCGACTAAGCCACAAATTTTGCCACAACCAAGAATCTGGCCTCCTGGCCTTCAAATAGAAACGGTCCAAAATGAGCAGTGCACGCAACATGCAAATGTATCAACAGAGGTAGGCTAACAGACAATGATGTTACTGAAGAATAAACAAGTCACCACTGTGCAGGTGATAGATCGCAGCTTGTGGTAACTAGCAAACATGAGTAACTAATTGATGAATTTCAAGCAGAGTGTAAGTTCTCACTCACATAGAGAGTGAAGCAAAGAGTGCCCTGTCTAGAAATTGCACTGGAATCAACCAAACACTTTGTTTTACCTTTGTCGGCATTGCGGTGCACTTCGGCCAGGTATAGCATGTGCGACCATTTGCCAGTTTTTCAGCCCATGTTTGTTGATCATTTGAGTGAGCACCTTATCTTCCTGAAAGGAAAATCAAAATTTGTTTGTCAGCAGGCATTAGGAAGGAAAATAAAGTTCAGAAGGACATCAAGATTCACAGGAAATGATGAAAGTTCTAGCCTAAATAACTTTCCTCCTCTGACCATTTCACTCTGGTGAGGACTTCAGAATTTGTGATACTGCAGCTCTCCTTGAAGGAGTGGCCATCATTCTTGCAAAGTTTTCCTCCTGTTTCAAACAGAGAAACGTAATATAACCAACAATCCTTCCAATTGTGTTCTATGGAGATAACCCAACAGAACCAACAGCAGTACAAATGGTAGTCATAGATGCAAACAGAAGGAGATAGGCAAATGCATGTGACA
Source organism: Triticum dicoccoides (assembly GCF_002162155.2). NCBI lineage: Eukaryota > Viridiplantae > Streptophyta > Magnoliopsida > Poales > Poaceae > Triticum > Triticum dicoccoides. The sequence continues at coordinate 391,876,856 of NC_041391.1, forward strand.
GAACAACAATACGATAGGAATGGTGCACCCGTAGTCCCAACCCGATTTGGAATGTGAGCTTATGATCATCCAATCCATACCCTGCTAGTCAAGGGCATGGAATGAGTCAAAAAAACAAGTCTAAGATTAGCTTGGCTGTTTTATCTGTTTTATTTCCTGAAGTAAGCATGAAAGGTGTGTGAGTTGACACGCATGACACATGGATACTATTTCTGTGTACAGATAGAACCGTATGACATTGTAAGCAAGGTGCTTCACATGGACAAATTATGTGTGTGTGTGTGTGTGCGCGCGCGCGCGCGCGTGTGTGTGTGTAGAAATACTATTCATCACCCAGGATGCAGAATAAGTTATTCTTCACCCTAGGTAATCTTACGATCGCTTCATAAATAAATTACATTTGGAATACAAATAGTTACATTCATATTGATTCACTATGTAAAATTTGGTATAAGAAAACCAAAAAAAATAGGGTATAAGACCAGAAATATCGCATTTTATGTATGGTGTACACTATATTTTACGTTCGTAATTTTATGTAACATAAAATATTTTTTACGGCGAGTATATATTTTCTTACGTTGTCTTATTACGTATTAAATAAGACAAAATTTACGAAATCTAAAATACGGTGCATTGACGTCAAAATAGAGAGGGGGTGAAGAATAACTATTCCTCACCCAGGGTGACGAATAGCGCGACCCGTGTATATATATGAGTAATAATAATCTTTCTTACTATTTACTTAGAAAGCTAGAACTGGTCTGCTAGCCAACAGTTTCTGAAGGAAGGATAGACATGTGGAATAATTGACTGTTGCTTAAGCCACGGAGGGCATACATCTATAAGTATATTGGCAACATGAAGTACAAATCAATATAGAAGTGATGCCGGAACATACCTCATACAAATCACTATTGATTCTATTCTATCTCTAACAAACTTGCCATACAAGACATGAAAGGGGAGGATGCTGTATTCCGAAGTTGTGACAAAACATATATGTAGATGGTCAAAATACAGCTACCTAAGAATTCGGAATACAGCATCCTCCCCTTTCATAATGAACTTGCATTGCACTAAAGCATGTTACCTATGTTTCCCAACTCTTCATCGTGGCAATGTTTGGCAATGTCATGTGGTGTACCACTCTGCATCAATAATCAAAATTTCAAATAGAGCATAGAATGCAACTAAATTAACAAAACTACCAAGAAGCTAACTGACCACTCAAATTGATCGCAATAATGGATTAAAAATAATCTGAATCAAGGTTTATAATGGATTAAGCCAAAGCGAAAAACAAAACTTCTACTTACTACTTCTTATCTTCTATAGTAATATAACATTTTGGTACAGAGATCTCCATTAGACACATTGTTGGTGGGTTAGAAAACAACAATTGGTCAATTACCTCAACCTTCACATTCACCCTAAAAGGCAATAAATATATAGAATTACCAATGTAGAGATAAAGATAAAGTGAGCATAAATTAAGTGTCCCCTCCCTGATGATGGCCCAAAGCAACATCAATTTAATTATATTTTTTTCCTGATGTTAAAGTCTTTGCATGAATTAGAAAACTTGCTTTGAATATCCATGAAGAACAGGCAGCGACAAGGCAATAAAAGTTCATATATCGAAAGACGGAACTTCCAAGAAATCAAGAGCAACGTTATTCAGGGTGTCAGGCCGGCGTGGCATTACCACATTCGCAGAATTCCCATCAGCCTTCCTTGAGTGACTTGTTGACTTGACAGACCTGAAAAGGAGTGAAGCAATAGTCAGCTGACCGTTCAGAGCCCCTCTCCCCTCTGATTCACACCAAACCAATTGTTTCCCATGATCTTCAACAAGGCAATCATTCTGCTAAATTCCAGATATAGTTGGCTTGAGGCTTAGAATAAGTAGAGAAGCATCCTGCTACGTAAATTTCAAAGGCCCCGTTTGGAACAAAGGAAAAACATACGATTTTTGAAGGATATGATTCCAACGGGAAATGTTCATTTTGTTTTTGTGCCGTTTGGAATAAAGGAATTGCTATTCTACGTTCCTTTGGAATGGGCTATTGCATAGAATTTTGGTTCCTCTGTTTTTCCTATCCCTACGTTTCTTTTTGGGATGAGCTATTCCATACTCCCTCCGTCCATGTTAGTTGTCACCCAAATGGATGTATCTCCGTTTGAGCGACAACTAATATGGGATGGAGGGGGTAGAATTTTAGAATTTCGGAATACATGACATCTCTTTGTGTCTACAATATCTATGTTTTTTCTACTTGACATCCAAACAACAGTTGTAGAGCCATCCTGTGGTTTTAGTTCCTGTAGGAATTCCGGATACATGATATCAGTAAGTTTTTCCTATCCCTGCGTTTTGAGCTTCCAAATGTTTTGGTGAAGTTCAGCTTAAAATTCAACTAAAGGGCGCTTAGAGCACAAAGTCAAATGCTCCCCCGAAAGGAGGCATCTGATCTGCCCCCAGCCAAGCTTCTCCAATCCAAATCAAAGCTAGCTAAGTGCCAACAGAGATGCAGAAATCGTAGTAACACGGGGCGGAGATAACAAACTCACCGCTCCCTCGGCATCAAATCTCCGATCCGTGACATGGCTGGGAAGAACCCCCGAGTCCGCCAGAAGCATCGGCTGAAGCTGGAACGACAGACACACTAATTATTCGGGAATCTGACGGGAATGCACACTAAAAGGAAAACTCAGCGGTGGACTAACGCGGTTGCTGCAGGATTCAGGCCTGACCTGCGGAGCTCCCCGCGATGGAGGATCCTGAGGAGAGGACCGAGCAAGAAGAGATGCGTCGGGTGGGAGTGGGACGCACGCTGTCGCTGGCGACGAGCACGAGGAGAAAGAAGAGCCAGGTGGTGGTGGACGGGATCGGAAGAAAGCCATGGACGTTGTTTTGCAACAGCGGTGAGTCAATGCCTGCAGTGGGCCGTATATGGGCTGTTTCTATGTGAGCATTTCCGGTTCTTTACAAAATGATGAAAATAAACCCTCAAAAATATAAAATGATGAAAACAAATTTCTTTTCTCTCAAAGAAAAAAATAAAGAAACTCTAGAAACAAGTTCAATGTATGTTCACTGCTACGGGCTTCAACATAGATAAGTTGTGGGTGATAATATAAATAAGGTCAACGGAACCCATGTTTTGCTATGAGCAACAACATAAACTAGATGACTTTGTGATTTCCTTTCGATGACATGAGACTACAACCCGGATATTAAGCGGAATAATTGAATCTGCAACCAAGAACATAAGCAACGTCATGAGCAGCATAAGTTAAGTGAATTAGCTTAGAGAGACAACTAAATTGAACTATTTAAGGGATGTTTCTATGAAGTTAAGTAAACTATTTGAAACATAAAATGAAAGCTAATTGAACTATTTCAAGAAACCAATTACAAAGAACTGCAATTGATTGCTTTTGTGTATCTACAAACGACACGGTCTCGCCGGTGAGAACAACCCAATGCCTGGGTTTATAAAGGCCGAGCACATCCCCCACGTTGCCCAACTCTAGTCGGATAGTGTGTGTTGTGATGTCTGCTCGGCCTTTGAACGAGGCCGACCTAGAAGTTAAGTGTGCTATTTGAAACATAAAATGGTAAAAAGACATTTCTTGTGAGAGCAAATAATAATTTCTACATTGCATTTGTGTTTACCAAATAATTGGAAATTTAGGTGAACTACTTAAGGGATGTTTCTCATGAATAATCTGCAAGTAATTATGTTCGTAATGCATTTGTACCTACCCTGCCCACTCCCATCTCTGGCCAGCAAGGACAACTAAAAGCTGAGTCAATAGAAAGGCCAACCATACCCCCCTACGGTACATGACCTGAAATGATAACACTTCCTACTTGGAATAAAAGAGACGACTCAAAACCATCAACTTTCCCATTTCAGACACGCCGGCATCTCCATCTACAACCCAGAAGTTAAGTGAACTATTTAAAAATTAAGTAAACTAATTAAAGAAATGAATAGCAAGTCATTGGCACAAGGACGCTTCCCATAGATGGTATGTAAGTGATTATGCTGTATTGCGTTTGTATCTGCCTAGCATATTATTTACCAACGATAGAAGTCCATCTCCTTCTTTCGCCAGCCATAGAAACACATCACATGGCCATAGAAGGGCTGAGCACACCCCACGACACATGAACCTGGCCAGATGGGTTGTATTGGGATATGTGCTGGATTCTCCTCGTCATGTTTACCAGGATCGGTTGTGTTGGCATGTCTGCCTGCCATCAGACCGCTACTACCTAGATGATTGGCGCGTACGACGCGTCGGCTCATTGAATTCTTCTCCGCCATAATAAACGTTTGATCATTTCACCACGGCTTCCTGTGGTGTCGGTTCGTTTCACGCCCGGTAAATGCGATTGATTTGTTGTTGAACTGTAGCTAGATCGAAGAAAGACCACAAGTCGCGATAGTCCACGCAGTACCTCATCCAGTTAAGCCCTTGTCTGTTCATTGATACCATGCACGGGGAGCTAGCGATGTCGAACACGATACCCAAAATTGTGTCTGGCCCTGTTTACTTGACGATCACATGTGTAGTTCTGTGGTGCCATCGAGTCGTCTGGAGAACCATTCCTTTTCGACTCTAGATTGTAGGTCGCTTTTTGTGGCCATCCTCACGCACTGGGTACGTCTCACCCTGGGCGCTCGGGTAATTTAGTTTTATCGGTTCGGGTAGTTCGGTTTATGGGTAATTCGGTTAGTTCAAAATGAAAACCGAATTTTAATCTGCCCGTTCCCAAATTACCCAAAAATTTCGGTTTCGTAGCTTGGGTACCCAAAAACCGAAATATTCAGAACAATGTACTACAGCAAATTCAGATAGTTTGAAATTCAGAGTAGAGCACAACCAACATATTTGCTAGTAACATGACAATATAGTGCATATACGGCCTATACGGCCTGACAATCACAGTAGCAAAAATTCAGACGTCTCTTTGTTGAACATACACACGCATCACAACATCAGACGTCTCCTTGTCGAACATACATACACATCACAACATAAGTCATCACGCCATACACATACATCCTCGCCTCCTTGAACATTTGCATCAGGAATTCGGAACTAAGTGAAGGAGATCTGGAGACGGGAAATGGGGAGTGGCCGAGAGGATTTACGTTGTTGACTTGCTGCTGCTGTCGTTGAATCCGATCTGCCGGCTCCAGCAAGGCAGCAACCATCGGCGCGTCCCCTTTCCTCCAGCTCCAGGCTCTAGCAACCAGCATCGTTGCAGCATGCAGTGAGGCAAGAGGCGGAGAGTAGCAGTGTCCCGCGTCATGAGCAGAGAGGCGAGAGGCTGAGAGTAGCGGTGCAGGCGCCACAGGCCGCCGCTGCAGCTAGGGTTAGGGCGAGAAGCAGAGAGGCGAGAGGGAGCGAAGAAAGGGAATGGCAGGCTACGAGCAGCGAGGCCGCGAGTCTTTCTCTAGGTTGCGAACGGCTGGTTGGGCCTAGGCCTGGATTTAGTTGGGCCATGCAGATGCAACATGGACATAGAGTTATGCAGATCGGTTAGTACGGGTTTTTCGGGATTTTAACACCGATAACAGAACCTTAAGGCTACTTCTAATGCATTGGTGCTTACATGAGGTGCTAAGTGCATTTAAAACATTAGCAACTAGTTTCCCCGATGCATTGGTGCTTAGCTTTTGTAGCTAAGATTCCCTCATTGAATTATTTAACAATTAAACTCCATCATCCATTGGCTGATAGTCATTTTGCATATGTCCATGCGCTTAGCACCGTTTCCTCCTGGGGTCACCATAATGTCCTCTTTCCTCTTTAATTGCTTTGCCACATCATTTTCTTGCCTATGTGACACCCTTAGCATCTGCACCGTGGAGCACTGGGAAGGGCCTAACCCGATGACCGAACAGTCTTAAAAACAAACCCGTACTGAAGACGATACCCAAATAAGCCCGCACATGTGCTGGCTAATATGGGTTTGGGCTTAGCTAATGGTGAGCCCAGTGAGTGATTCACTAGCTTCCCTACTGATGTACTCAATACGGTGACCGGTGGTCAGACCGTGTCTTAATGGAATACGAATGTTCCATATAAAAAAGACCGATACCCAAATTAGCCGACAATTCGGTTAATTCGGTTATGTCCGGGTTCGGGTAATGGGTACGGATACCCAAATTCCCAGGGTGAGGTACGTCCACACGTTCGGGCAGGCAGTTCCCTTTTATATTCTCCTTGACAATGATCATTGCCACAACTTTTTTTGCTGACACATGAGCCAGTTGCGTGAACAAGTGAACTGACTCCGAGACTTGATAGACGGGTGAGCACATATAGACGGTGTACAATATACGTGGTGTTTCATTGCCACACGGCCGACCGCCTATATGCATGTCGAACATATTCATTGAGTCGACTCTACCACCAGGGAGAACATTAAGAACGTGTATGGTCGGACGAAGGGATTCAAAGCCATGTGGTTTCGCATGCATCACCGTTAGACTCGCCCTTTAACCGGCCACGACTATTTTCCTGGTGCCTCTACATCTTCCTTCTAAATGACACCTGCCCTAACCTATAAATGCAGCGTCTAATGCGACACATCCTTGATCCACAACCGTACGCCTCTTTGATCCACTCTCCGGCTCTTCACCAAAATTGTTTCCGGTGCATTGCTTGCAAATGATTATATTCGTATTGTATTGCGTTTGTAAGTGCCTTGCATATATAAGAATGACAAACAGCAACTACCGTTGTAACATCCCAAATTTTCAATTTAGAATACTATTATATAAAAGTATTTTTATTATTTATTTATTTATTTATTTTCTTTTCTGTCAAAATTCAAAAAAAAAAACTTGCCAGCGCCAGGGCCGAAGCTAGCCAGCCGGCCAGCCGCAACTAGCAACAGCCCACCACCACCACAGCGGCCTACCCCGCGCCGAAGCCACTCCGGTTCGGCCACCCGACCACTCGCCCGCACCCGCCTCCTCTCTTTCTTACACCGACAGGTGGCTCCGCTCTCTTCCCTAACCCCTCGGCCACGACATATCAAACCGGAGCACGTTCGGCGCGCCGCCCGCTCCGATCTACTCGGGATCGCGCACCGCGTGGACCCCCTTCCCAAGAATCATGCCCTATATATTCCCTCACCCCTCCTCTCTCGACCCCCCTTAGACCCGGCGCAAAAACCCTCAACGCAGCTCGCTCTTGCCGTTCCGATCTCACCGCCCGCCACCGCTGTCGTCATTGTTTCCAACGCCAGTGAGCCGCCTCCGATCCCCTTCCTCTGCACCTCGGCTTCCCTCCTCATTACGCACCTGTTTGACATCGTCTGGCCGCCCAGGAATCACCTGAGCCGCCGCCTCGAAGATCGTCGTCCGCCACCGAAGCAGCAGAGCACCAAAGCTCTACACGTCAATGCCCGCCTGTTCCCGTTGTCCTCGACCGTCTCCAGACCACTCCTGACCTTGCCTTGCTAAATCGCTTCCAATCGACACCTCCGCCGTCTCCCTCGACCACCAGAGCAACCCCGGCGACCACGCTCGAGCCAACCTCGTCGTCGACCACTGACGTAAGCCACCGGTCCTTCCCCGCCATTAGATATGTAATCTACGTACTAGATTAGATCAGTGAACAGTTAGTTTTTTTATTTAGATCGATTTAGTTTTACGGTTTAGATCGAACCGGCCCGGTCGGTTTTTTGTTATTTAAATGCACGTGCGCAATTTAGTTAAATCTCGACCAAGTGCTATTTTGCTTCTGTTGCACACCTCTCTAGCCCAATACAACCCGCCACATAGCTCGTGCCCCATTTTTTTAGTTTATTTTCGTTTATGTTATAAAAAATAGAAAAAATTCAATCTTAGAAAATTAATATCTCCTAGGATATTTAGTATTTTAATTTGATTCTTTTTGCATTAGATCCAAATTTTTATGAAGCTTTTGTAGATATCAAGTTTGACTAGATTTGAAATTTTGAATTTGGATTTACATGAAATTTGTTCAAAACACTAGATTGGTAATAACTTGAGCTAGGAATAATATTTTTGGGTGATTCTTTTTGCTATTTGTTCTTTGTGACATTGTTTATTAGTAGGCATAAATTGGTGAATTTTAGAATTGTTTAAAATTAGGTTTTCACAAAAAAATATTGTTTTAGTATTTTATAGCTTTTGTGATATTTCTTTTTAATTTTAAGTGCTTTAAATTGTTTTTCTTTGTTCCTTTTGACATGTTCATATTAGCTTCTGTATAGTTAACAGTAGCAATTTTATTTGAAGTAAAAAATATTTTAGTACATTATTTCTTTTTATCTTACTAGGAAAATTGTTTTGAGCATAATATGAGTTTTATAAAAGGTTTTAGTGTGTTTTGCATAAAATTTCTTTGTTGTTTTCCTTTCTGTTATTTAGCAAAAACTTTATTTTGTTCTGTTAAAAGTTTATTAGTGGCAGAAAATTTACTAGTGGCTTGTTTCATTTGTAGTTAAGCTTTGCATTGAGTTGTGTTGTTTTCTTTGGTTTAGTTTTGGTTTTCATAGTGTGTTATATTGATTGTTTATTTACTAAGTTTTACTTGTTATTATGTTATTATTTTTGTGTGATGGTGTGCTTATTTGTGTCTTGTTTGTTTTGATAGATTACCCGGAGTGCGAGGCTTGTTACTATGAGTCTTTAGAGTTCGAAGATCGTCACCAAGGCAAGTCATTTGATCATGAAATTTATTACCTATGTTTTATTGCATTAGTTGATATCCTCCCCACCATGCATGCAAGTAGGTGAATTTCAGTTATGTTCTTGAGTAGTATCATGTGGTAGGATGAACCCAAAATCCCCATGTTACCAATGGCCGGGACGTTATAGTTATTTTGTTATGCTTTGTAGGTGGGATTGGTCGAGTGAGTTACATGGGAGTTGTGAGAGTCAAGATAATGACAACCCCAAGACTTCAAGATGCTCAAGACGGACTTCAATTCACTATTGGGTGGAGGACAGATGGACGAGCACCCTAGAGTACCCAGTGATTGACCCAGGAATGCATGGAGAAGCACCATGACATCTTGTGGAAAGCTTCACCCAGCCACTAAGAGACGGATGGATATACCTTGACTGGAAGCTTACTTGTTAGCCGCAAGTCACTATGGGCTCTGGCTGGGTCGACCATAGGTGTGACTGTGGACGGACGGTGCCAGCAAATGTAGAAGAACGGTAGGAAATGGATGGGCACCGACAGTGGCCCAGAGGAACTCTACGGAAGACCTTGTTTCGTTCGTCCTGTATTCAAACAACATGCAGTGCGATGACATAAAGGTGGGAATGATTCTTGCAGGTAAAGTGCACAAGACTCTGCAGAGTGAAAATCTAATTGATTAGCCATGTCCCCGATTACGGACATCTGAGCATCTGGAATTGGATTTATTCGGAACTCTCAACACCAAACGTAATTAAGTAATTGTCGGGTATAAGACATTGGTTGGCGGAACCATCTCAATAACAACAAATATTTTGTAGTTATTGCAAGCAATCCCTTTTGTTGCAGGAAAAAATGCATTTTGCAAAAACTTAAACTTCGAGCCCCACAGCCAAAATTGTATAATGATAGAATTTATTTATTGTTCTCCCTCTATGACTTGTCGGCATATTCAAAATGCTGACTTACATGGCTGTAATGTCTTATGTTACAGAGGATTATTCCGACCAGGAGTGAGGCTACGATCCATGCTCGGTGATTGCCCTTTGGAGTCGGATGGCCTCGCTTATCGTATATGCTTCCGCATTAGTTTTTCTCATGAGTTGGCCTTCGACTGAATTTATTCTGATGTAATAAAGACTATATGAGATTCGTGTAATAAATCAGGTGTGGTTGAACTTTGATATTTACATCAATGTATTGTGTGTGCCAACAGGATCTTGGGATGGTACAGATACACAGAGACTTGGCCATTTTTGGGTCGGGTCGCTACAGGGATGGTATTCAAAGCACATGCTGACTGTAGGACGTAACCCCTACGATCGGAAAGCCATAGGAAGAAATTATTTTATTTCATGTCTTTATTTTTTCCGTAATTCTCCCCTATTCATTTCTGACTTCCCTATGATTTCAACCTTCTAGATGGCCACTGAGTTCATCCCAGTCCTGCCGGAGTTTTGCCAGCCGGATAAGATGATGCCTTTCGGCAAGCAGCTGGTTCAGATCATCAGGAAAATGAAGATTGCTTTGCCCTCCATCACCGGGACTCCTACCAATGCACTTTTGACGGACACTCGCTATAGGATTGTGGTGCACATTCCAGGGAGGTCTTTAAGAACCTTCTCAAAGCCCATTGATTTCTAGTTTATCTCCCCTACTTGGATCCTCGGGAGGGACATGGCTATCTTGATCACGCACTTGGACACATCCGGGAGGAGTACAGGGTCGAGCTCGACGGATCAGACCTTGCCATGATCTCCCATAGAACTGCAAATGGGGAGATCATGCACACCGTGGATGACGACTCCATTCTCTCATATGTACAAGACCTGGAGACTCACATCAGGACTATAGAGGTTTAGACTCACAGAAGCTCGAAGATGTTCACGAAGCTGATGTTCTGTGAACTGGAGTAGGAGGATCAAGCATGTGAGGACCATGAGAGCATGAAGAAGAAGTCAAGGACCTTATGGAGAGAATCCAGAACTTGAAGACTTATATTGCCACGATGGAGGAGAAGATGGACCTGGGAGAATAGCTTTACCTGAATGGTGACGATGGACCCTTGGTGAGCAATGATGAGGACTACGATGAGAACTCCACTAAAGGACGCACCAAGAGGAGACGCACCACCGGAGGGAACACCATTGGAAGATGCACCGCCAGAGGACGCAAGGATATCCGAGGAGGACACTTAGTCATACCACGATGTTATTTTTATTTTATCATTGATCGATTAGGTCGTTGTTTTTGATTTATTGTTGTATCCCAAGTTTGAACTATGATTGAGTTGAATAAATGAATGATTGGTGTGATAATGATTGTTGCATGCATATGGGTAGTGTCATTTTCTCTTTAGACCCTTGTTCTATTCTAATTTACCATCCACTCCAAAACATCAGATGCCTCCGAGACGTGACCCTGGATTCAACTTCCCACCGAAGCTCACCCAGCTGATCCAGCAGCAGAATGCCTTGATGCAGATGCTCATCCAGAACCAAGGCAACAAGGACAATGACAACAACAATCCACCGCCACCACCCCTGTCAACAACCTGACCCATTTCTTAAGGTTGAATCCGCCGGTGTCCTCTAGTAGCACCGAGCTGATTGTTGCTGATGATTGGCTTCGCAAGATCGGAAGGAAGCTAGTAACTGTTGGATGCACATATGCGGAGAAGGTGCACTTTGCTGCACATTAGATTGATGGACCCGCAACCTCTTGGTGGGAGAATTACACTGCCACCTATCCCATTGCCACAGTTACGTGGGATCAGTTTCAGCAGGCCTTCCGCACCGCTCATGTCTCAGCTGGAGCAATGAGTTTGAAGAAGCGTGAGTTCTGCAACTTATGCCAGGGGAATCGTACTATGCGGCAGTACATGGACGAGTTCAGTTAGTTAGCTCGCTATACCCCAGATGATGTGGCCACTGATGCCGCAAAGTAGGAGACATTCCTGGAAGGGCTCAATGATGAACTGGGTATGCAGTTGATGGTGGCTACCTTCAATAACTAACAGGAGATGGTATACAAGGCCATCATCCTTGAAGGCAAGCAGCAACAGATTGATAATCGCAAGCGGAAGTATGGCCAGGGGAAGTACAACTCTGATACATCTCCAAAGTATCTATAATTTTTTATTGTTCCATGCTATTATATTATCTATTTTGGATGTTTTATATGCATTAATATGCTATTTTATATTCTTTTTGGGACTAACCTATTAACCTAGAGCCCAGTGCTAGTTTCTGTTTTTTCCTTGTTTTTGAGTTTCGCAGAAAAGGAATACCAAACGGAGTCCAAATGGAATAAAACCTTCACGATGATTTTTCTTGGACCAGAAGACACCCAGGACACTTGGAGATGAAGTTGGAGGAGCCACGAGGTGACCACAAGGGTGGAGGGTGCGCCTAGGGGGTAGGACGCGCCCCCTTCCTTGTGGCCCCCTCCCGTGACTCCCTTGACCTAATTCTTTCGCCTATATATTCACATATGTTCCCAAACAACCAGAAGCAACCACGAAAACACTTAAACACCGCCGCAACCTTCTGTACCCGTGAGATCCCATCTAGGGGCCTTTTCCAGCATCCTGCCTGAGGGGGATTCGATCATGGAGGGCTTCTACATCAACTCTCACTACAAAAAAATACACTTCCGTGATGATACGTGTTTGTCACAGTAGGTCACGTTTTCTATCATGCATGTACATCCATGATGATTTTATGACAGAATTAAGATAGTCATACCTGTGCTGTCATACAAGTGTTCCATGAAAATACCAAAATTATCATCACGGAAGTGTGATGTCTACTATGCAAGCTTCTTCTTGTAGACGTTGTTGGACCTCCAAGTGCAGAGGTTTGTAGGACAGTAGCAAACTTCCCTCAAGTGGATGACCTAAGGTTTATCAATCCGTGGGAGGCATAGGATGAAGATGGTCTCTCTCAAACAACCCTGCAACCAAATAACAAAGAGTCTCTTGTGTCCCCAACACATCCAATACAATGGTAAATTGCATAGGTGCACTAGTTCGGCGAAGAGATGGTGATACAAGTGCAATATGGATGGTGGATATAGGTTTTTGTAATCTGAAATATGAAAACAGCAAGGTAGCAAGTGGTAAAAGTGAGCAAAAACGGTACTACAATGGTAGGAAACAAGGCCTAGGATTCATACTTTTACTAGTGCAAGTTCTCTCAACAATGATAACATAATTGGATCATATAACTATCCCTCAACGTGCAACAAAGAGTCACTCCAAAGTCACTAATAGCGGAGAACAAACAAAGAGATTATTGTAGGGTATGAAACCACCTCAAAGTTATTCTTTCCGATCAATCCATTGGGCTATTCCTATAAGTGTCACAAACAGCCCTAGAGTTCATACTAAAATAGAACCTTAAGACACACATCAACCAAAACCCTAATGCCACCTAGATACTCCAATGTCACCACAAGTATCCGCAGGTTTGATTATACGATATGCATCACTCAATCTCAAATTCATCTATTCAAACCAAAACAAAGAACTTCATAGAGTGCCCCAAAGTTTCTACCGGAGAGTCAAGACGAAAACGTGTGCCAACCCCTATGCATAGATTCCCATGGTCACAGAACCCACAAGTTGATCACCAAAACATACATCAAGTGGATCACGTGAATATCCCATTGTCACCACAGATAAGCACATGCAATACATACATCAACTGTTCTCAAATCCTCAAAGACTCAATCCGATAAGATAATTTCAAAGGGGAAACTCAATCCATTACAAGAAGGTAGAGGGGGAGAAACATCATAAGATCCAACTATAGTAGTGAAAGTGCAACTATCCCTAGGTGGTTTTGGTAATTCATAACAACATATAGCTCATTGAGCTAATGCTATTCCAAGACTACTATTTCAGTAAAGCTCAATGAATGGCATGGCATGGATGATGAAAGTGGATCCCTCAAAATAAGAAGGACAAAGGATTGGCTCAAGCTCAAAAGCTCAACACTCTTCATTTTACATTTTAGTGATCCAAGATCACATTGAGTCTATAGGAAAAGCCAATACTATCAAGGAGGGATGAGGTGTTGCTTAATGAGCCTCTTGCTTCATGTGCTTAGTGATATGCTCCAAAACCCTCAACTACTTTCCCACATCCACAAATGACCTAAACCCAAAGCCAAAATCGGTCACACCGATTCTTCCTATCCGGCGCCACCGACTCCAAAAGTCATAGCCACTGCCACAAACCCTAAGCAAATCGGTCTTACCGACAGGGATCTCGGTCTCACCGAGATGCCTTCGTAACGTTTCGATCTAACCGAAGTGAGCGATCGGTCCCACCGAGATTGCAATGTAAACTCTTTGTTTCCTTTTTGTAACATTTTGGTCTCACCGAAAAGAGCAAATCGGTCCCACCGAGTTTACCTGACCAACTCTCTGGAAAGCTTATTACCAAATCGGTCTCACCGAGTTTGTGTAATCGGTCTTACCGAGATTACGTTATGCCCTAACCCTAATCATATCGGTCTCACCGAGATGCATGTCAGTCCCACCGAAAATCACTAACGGTCACTAGGTTTACTAAATCGGTCCGACCGAGTTTAACGATTCGGTCCCACCGAGTTTGGTAAATTGTGTGTAAGGTTAGATTTTGTGTGGAGGCTATATATACCCCTCCACCTCCTCTTCATTCGTGTAGAGAGCCATCAGAATGAACCTACACTTCCAACTTACCATTTCTGAGAGAGAACTAGCTACTCATGTGTTGAGGCCAAGATATTCCATTCCTACCATATGAATCTTGATCTCTAGCCTTCCCCAAATTGCTTTCCACTCAAATCTTCTTTCCACCAGATCCAAAACCTATGAGAGAGAGTTGAGTGTTGGGGAGACTATCATTTGAAGCACAAGAGCAAGGAGTTCATCATCAACGCACCATTTGTTACTTCTTGGAGAGTGGTGTCTCCTAGATTGGCTAGGTGTCACTTGGGAGCCTCCGACAAGATTGTGGAGTTGAACCAAGGAGTTTGTAAGGGCAAGGAGATCGCCTACTTCGTGAAGATCTACCGCTAGTGAGGCAAGTCCTTCATGGGCGACGGCCATGGTGGGATTGACAAGGTTGCTTCTTCGTGGACCCTTCGTGGGTGGAGCCCTCCGTGGACTCGCGCAACCGTTACCCTTCGTGGGTTGAAGTCTCCATCAACGTGGATGTACGATAGCACCACCTATCGGAACCACGCCAAAAACATCCGTGTCTAATTGTGTTTGAATCCTCCAAACCCTTCCCTTTACTTTCTTGCAAGTTGCATGCTTTAATTTCCGCTGCCTATATACTCTTTGCATGCTTGCTTGAATTGTGTGATGATTTCTTGACTTGTTCTAAAATAGCTAAAATCTGCCAAACTCTAAAATTGGGAAAAGGTTAAGTTTTTATTGGTCAAGTAGTCTAATCACCCCCCCCTCTAGACATAATTCAAGGTCCTACAAGTGGTATCAGAGCTTTGGTCTCCATTTGCTTTGATTTCCATAGCTTTTGGTGGTCATAGCCTTGGTTTCACAACCTAGGAGAGTATGGCGTCTAGCGAGGGAAATTATCACCTTAGATGTCCTTACTTTGATAGTACTAATTTTTCTAGTTGGAAGCATAACATGAAAATGCATATTCTTGGACATAACCTCGCTGTTTGGGCAATTATTTGTATTGGCTTGCAAGGTGAATTCTTCGATGAGAGAGAACCAAACCGTGAAGCTAATGCGGAAGAATTGAAGATGCTGCAATACAACACTCAAGCTTGTGATATCATCTTCAACGGATTGTGCCCCGAAGAATTCAACAAAATTAGCCGTCTTGAGAATGCAAAGGAAATTTGGGATACTTTGATTGATATGCATGAAGGTACCGAGTCCGTCAAGGAATCCAAGTTGGATGTGCTCCAAAGTCAGCTTGACAAGTTCAAAATGAAGGATGGTGAAGGTGTCGCTGAAATGTACTCTAGGCTTGCTCTTATCACAAATGAGATTGCCGGCTTAGGAGTGAAGAGATGACCGACAAATTCATCATCAAGAAGATTCTAAGAGCATTGGATGGAAAGTATGATACCGTGTGCACATTGATTCAAATGATGGCAAACTGCAAAGATCTCAAGCCAACGGAAGTCATTGGAAGAATTGTTGCTCATGAGATGTCACTCAAGGATATGGAGGAACTTCACAACAAGTCAAGTGGTGCTTACAAAGCCTCAAGTGAAGCCCCCACATCATCAAGTGAGAAACCAACCTTCAATGAGGAATTGAGCTTAATGGTGAAGAACTTCAACAAATTCTACAAGAGTAGAAGCAAAGAAAGAAGCTCCAAGTCAAGGTCTTACAATGACAAAAGATCTTCTAGTCGAGAGCGCAATTGCTACAATTGTGGGAGACCTGGACACTACTCCAATGAGTGTACGACAGCCTACAAAAGAAGAGAAGATTCTCCAAGAAGAAGGAGCAAAAGAGAAGAATCACCACCAAGAGAGAGGAGGAGTAGAGATGGTCGTTATGAACGAAGACCCTCACAGAGAAGCAAGGATTCGGAAAGGAAGGACAAGTCATCAAGGAGCTACACAAAACGAAGACATCAAGCTCATGTTGGTGAATGGGTATCCGGCTCCGACTCCGACAATCACTCCAAGAGAAGTTATCACTCCGACTCCGAATATACTCAAGATGAAGGTGTTGCCGGTCTAGCACTTGTGTCAACCAACTCCTACGACATATTTGACTCACCAAATGAAGGTGTTGGAAGATGCTTCATGGCCAAAGGTCCAAAGGTAACACATCCTGAGTATGTTGATTTCAATAGTGATGAAGATGACTTGCTTCTGGATGATGATTTACTTGTTGACAACTCTAGTGATGAATACTATGATGAAACGTCAATTAATCATGCTAATCAAGATAAAACGAATGACAATGATAAGGAGAAGATTGAGCTTCTAACTAAAGAACTAAACTCTCTTAAGTTAGCTCATGAAACTATCTACGAAGATCATCGAGAACTTTTAAGGGCTCATGAGAAGTTACGCTTTGAAAAGCTCAATCTTGAGCAAGAGCATGAGTTCTTAAAAGCAATCAATGATGATCTTCGCAAGAAAAGTTCTTCTTACATTGCCAAGCGTTTACTCTTATCTACTTACATGCCTCAAGTCAAGTCTAGTAACAAGTACAAGAAAGATACTTCCTCTAGTAGTAACAATAATAATGTCAAATCCAATATTGTTGCTTCTAGTAGTTCTCTTGATTCCACTAATGATTCTCTTAGCCAATTTACACTTGAGCAAGAAAATAGCTTATTGAAGGGAATTATAGAGAAAGGTGTTTACAAGAGCCTTGCCGGGAGTAAGCAATTCGAGGAAATTGTACGCAAGCAAGGAAGGCACCGGAAGAATCAAGGTGTTGGTTTTGAACGTAAGTTCAATGCCAATGGAGTTGAGTGGGAAGAAGATCAATACCCCAAGACAAAGTTTGTTCCTCAACAAGAGAAGTATGATCCTACTTCCTTCAAGGGAACAAAAGCTCAAGATGATCTTCCACCACAAGACCACAAGAACAAAGGCAAGGACAAGCTTCAAGAAGAGATTGATGCATTTGAAGAAGCACCCAAGGTTAGTTCATCCCTCTAAGGGGGGATCTCACATCTAGGGGGAGCTTAACTCTAAGAATTGAGTCAAAGCAACTCTAATGGTGTGAACACATCAATGCATTATGTAAAAGTGGTAACCCCACTTGAGCTTAAACGATGAGTATGACCTATGATCAAATGTTCTCATTTGACTCCTAAGTCAATATACTCATATATAGATGACCTAGTCATCGCCAATTGTTTGATAGATGCTAGAATTGGTTGTGCATGCTTTGCCACATATTTCATTTGCCATCTTATTGTGTGAGCATGTTGGTGCATATTTTACTCATTCAAGGACATCCACTTGTTGTTTTGATTGTTTGGTTATTTTCTTTTTGCCAAGTGGATGGACAAGAATGCCTAAGAACCTTCTTTAGCTATCTATGCTTTTCTCATCTCAAACTCTATTCATGCTACATCACAAAATTTGATCAAGTCAGATTCGAACCACTCAGTGTGAGGAGCACCCAGAGTCCCCGATTTGTCATAGACTTAAACTTCCAAAACCTCTTTGTGATTCTCGGTCAGACCGATTCCTCCATTTCAGTCCTACCGAGATCACCAAGTTGATCTGAGTTTTCAATCTTGGTGCAACCGATTTGAACTTTTCGGTCTCACCGATTTGCTGTAACTGAACACAGTTATGCATCTCGGTGCCACCGAGTTGTTCCACTCGGTCACACCAACAGGGTCGGGCTATATATAGCCACGAGCAAAATTTTGGAAATTTCTCCGAAACCCTTCGCCTGCGCAATAGCTCGCTCTGCCATCAGAGGTCTCCGAATCGTCTCCTCGTCGCCAGCAGCCTCCTGTCGCTGGTCTCCGCCGCCGTCAACGAATTTCGTCCCTGCCGTTGCCACCGTAGCAAGTCCACCACCAAGTTAGGGTATGGACTTGATCTTTGTGCTATCCACGTCTGATTCCAAGCACATTGTATTTTTATTGAATCTTGCCACGATTGAAACTCTTCTATCCAGCCAAAGTAGTCCATAGATTAGATGAGATTCAAATTTTTAGGGTTAGGTTTCCGCCGAAACCATCTCGGACCCACCGAGTTGAAAAACTCGGTCTCACCGATTTGGCTTATGCCATTGCACTAGTGACTCTCGGTCTGACCGAGAATTACTAATCGGTGCGAACGATTTGAGGATTCTGTGAAACCCTAGCAGTCTCGGTGCCATCGAACTGTGACTCGGTCCAACCGAGATCATCAGTTTAGGTTCCAAAACTGCTTCGGTATCACCGAGTTTGAAAATCAGTTGATCCGAAATGCTTTCTGTGGAAAACTAAAACTGAACTTTTGAATCATTCTTTTGCAAAAATCTCTGCATTTTGTGATGCTCATCTTTTCTATCTCATCTATAACTCTTCACAGGGTCAGCAGTCAGCTTTTGCAGTATGTCAGATCAGAGTGACAGCCAGAACAGGTCAGTAGAGCAGATGGACTTGAGTGAGGGCACTAGTCCCTCAACTACAGATGAAGGGAGAAGAAGTACTCCTAGCAATTTGCCTAAGGCTGCAACTAGGCAAAGGAGGAAAAGAACTTCAGATTCAGAGGATGAAGATTACAAAGCTGAGGAAGATGAGGCCACTTCCAAGAAAGTGGTGCTCAAGAAGGAATATGGCTCTGCACATAGCACTAAGCCAGGTCTGAAGAAGAAAGTTCCTTCCAAGAGGACACCAATGCCAAAGGCCAGAAAGTCCACTCAAGTGCCAGCTCAGGCTCAACCCAAAGAAGCACCGGAGAAGAAAATCACTTCTTCCAAACCTCAGAAAGTCCCCACTGGTGAAACTATGAAGTTCACAGTTGAATCAGAGGATGATGGTGATCAGGACAAGAAAAAGAAGAGAGCAAGAACCACAACTGCCAAGGTCCTTGGAAAGCCCTCTATGAGAAGAAATTCTGATGAAGAGGAAGAGGATGCTGCACCAGCACCTAAGGCACCCAAGCTTATGGGTGATGCAATTAGATCAGGGGCTGCAACATCCAAGCCCAAGGAAGCACCCAAAGCTGCCTCCAAGGCCAAGCAAGTTCCAAAGAGGAATACTAGGAGTATTCCAGCTGCTGAGAAGAACAAGTCCCCAGTGCCCAATGTTGTTGAAGATGAGGATGAAGAAGGACATGTCCTAAGAAAGCTCAAGCCCAAGATACCAGACCACAATGATGCCCATCCTGTGGCTGAGGACATGAGAATCAGGAAGGATTCAGGGCTGAGACTGTGGAGGATGGAAGATCCATATGCTTCAAGAAGAAGAACTGCTGTTGACTACAGGTTCCACACAAAGGAACAACAGGACTTCTATGAAACAATTCTGTTGGACAAGAAGCCTATAGTCTGTGACATGAGGTGGGTCGACTGGACCTACATCAGGGAAAATGAGCAGCACTATCCTGGAGTGCAAGAAAGCTTTGTTGCTTGTGGAGTTGCTGATTTTGTTGGACAGAAGTTCACCAACTGGAATGATGAGCTTATCATGCAGTTCTACTCCACAGCACATTTTTACCCAGATGGTAGAATTGTTTGGATGTCTGAACGTACAAGGTACCAATCCACTGTTGAAGAATGGGCAAGTCTGATAAATGCCCCCAAGGAAAATGAGGATGACCTGGACATTTATGCAAAGAAGAAGTTGGGTCACAATTCAATGGCTCACATGTACAAGGAGATTTCAGACAAGGCAGTAGAGACTCACAAGTTTGGATCAGTTCACTTTCTGCTGTCAGGGTTGCCAACCATCAATTGGATTCTGAGGCACACTCTGTTGCCCAAGTCTGGTGACCATAACATGATCAGAGGGCATGCCATCAACATGTTGCATGTGTTTGATGTGCCACAGAAGTTCAAAGTCATGAGCCTAATGATTGAAACAATCAAGAGGACTGCAGCAGATCAGAAGAGGAGTTGTGGATATGCACCTCAGATTCAGGAATTGATCAACTCAAAGATGGGCACAGTGAAATATCAGTTGGATAAGGAACATTTTCCACTTTATCCAGACTTTGAGGACAATGAGGTTGTCATGAATGAAAATGATTCACAATCAGTTCATGCTCAGGAGAAGAAGGAGAAGGCAAAGAAGGAGAAGGCTGCCAAGATGCCAACTCAAGAGGAGGCATATGAATATTTCTTGAAAACCAAACAGGAGCGGCTTAGTTACTTGATAGCATCTACACTGAGGATTGAGAAAGGACTGGCCACCCTCACTCAGAATCAGGAGAGCCTTGAGAGAATCATGGAACTCAAATTCCATGACCTTGATGTCAAAGTAACTGAGATTCAGTCAGTTGTAGAGCAGCTGCAGGATGATATGCAGGAGAGACAGGGCAAGACTACCACCAATGTGTTTGCCAGAGTGCCCAGAGCCCAGAGGTCAGTTGCAGTGCGAGTGACAGACACTAGAGCAACAACTTCAGCACCAGCTACTGCCCCTACAGTTCCAGTGCAACCAGCTCAAGCATCAACTCCAGCACCCTCTACTTCAACTGAAGCCTTCATCCTTGGAGTCATCAGGACACCACCACCAGAAGATCAAGCCTGAGAGTCGATCTAGCACTATGCATTTTCTATGAACTTTTTGGTAACTTGTTGCCAAAGGGGGAGAAAAATGTATAGATCATAGGCTTTGAGAGAGAGAGTGTTGCTTTTGTTCTCTCTTGCTTTATTTGGTGGTTTTTTAAACTTTGTTTGCTTTTGGTTGAGATACTATGCTTGTGAGACATTGATGATCATGTGTTTGATCATAAGCTACACTTATGCATGCTTGATATTATCCTATCTATCTTCTGTGATCATTCACTATGCTTGGTGATGAGTGCATGTATTCATTGTTTATTATTTTTGAGCGCTCCACCAAGATGTATGTGACATGGAAGAGTAACCCATGAGCCTAATTCATTGTGCATTTGCAGTCCAAAGCAAATCTTAACCCATGCACAAATTTAGGGGAGCTCTTGCTTATCACATACTTCTCAAAGCGACGATGTTATTCAATCTTATTATCATTTGTCGAAGCTTTGATCTATATGTTGTCATCAATTACCAAAAAGGGGGAGATTGAAAGTGCAACTATCCCTAGGTGGTTTTGGTAATTCGTAACAACATATAGCTCATTGCGCTAATGCTATTCCAAGACTATTATTTCAGGAAAGCTCAATGAATGGCATGGCATGGATGATGAAAGTGGATCCCTCAAAATACTAAGGAAAAAGGATTGGCTCAAGCTCAAAAGCTCAAGACTCTTCATTTTACATTTTAGTGATCCAAGATCATATTGAGTCTATAGGAAAAGCCAATACTATCAAGGAGGGATGAGGTGTTGCTTAATGAGCCTCTTGCTTCATGTGCTTAGTGATATGCTCCAAAACCCTCAACTACTTTCCCACATCCACAGATGATCTAAACCCAAAGCCAAAATCGGTCACACCGATTCTTGCTATCCGGCACCACCGATTCCAAAAGTCATAGCCACTGCCACAAACCCTAAGAAAATTGGTCTTACCGATAGGGATCTCGGTCTCACCGAGATGGGGTTGTAATCTCTCTGTTTCCCTTCATAACGTTTCGGTCTAACCGAAGTGAGCAATCGGTCTCACCGAGATTGCAATGTAAACTCTCTGTTTCCTTTTTGTAACATTTCGGTCTCACCGAAAAGAGCATATCGGTCCCACTGAGTTTACCTGACCAACTCTCTGGAAAGGTTATTACCAAATCGGTCTCACCGAGTTTGTGTAATCGGTCTTATAGAGATTACGGTATGACCTAACCCTAATCATATCGGTCTCACCGAGATGCATGTCAGTCCCACCAAAAATCACTAACGGTCACTAGGTTTACTAAATCGGTCCGACCGAGTTTAACGATTCGGTCCCATCGAGTTTGGTAAATTGTGTGTAACGGTTAGATTTTGTGTGGAGGCTATATATACCCCTCCACCTCCTCTTCATTCATGGAGAGAGCCATCAGAACGAACCTACACTTCCAACTTACCATTTCTGAGAGAGAACTAGCTACTCATGTGTTGAGGCCAAGATATTCCATTCCTACAATAGGAATCTTGATCTCTAGCCTTCCCCAAGTTGCTTTCCACTCAAATCTTCTTTCCACCAGATCCAAAACCTATGAGAGAGAGTTGAGTGTTGGGGAGACTATCATTTGAAGCACAAGAGCAAGGAGTTCATCATCAAGCACCATTTGTTACTTCTTGGAGAGTGGTGTCTCCTAGATTGGCTAGGTGTCACTTGGGAGCCTCTGACAAGATTGTGGAATTGAACCAAGGAGTTTGTAAGGGCAAGGAGATCGCCTACTTCGTGAAGATCTACCGCTAGTGAGGCAAGTCCTTCTGGGCGACGACCATGGTGTGATAGACAAGGTTGCTTCTTCATGGACCCTTCATGGGTGGAGCCCTCCATGGACTCGCGCAGCCGTTACCCTTCGTGGGTTGAAGTCTCCATCAACGTGGATGTACGATAGCACCACCTATCGGAACCACGCCAAAAACATCCGTGTCTCCAATTGCGTTTGAATCCTCCAAACCCTTCCCTTTACTTTCTTGCAAGTTGCATGCTTTAATTTCCGCTGCCTATATACTCTTTGCATGCTTGCTTGAATTGTGTGATGATTGCTTGACTTGTTCTAAAATAGCTAAAATCTGCCAAACTCTAAAATTGGGAAAAGGTTAAGTTTTTATTGGTCAAGTAGTCTAATCACCCCCCCCTCTAGACATACTTCAAGGTCCTACAAGTAGCAAAGCTCGCGGTACATCAAGATCGTGCCAAATCAAGAAAACGAGAGAGAGAGAGAGAGATCAAACACATAGCTACTGACACATACCCTCAGCCCCGAGGGTGAAGTACTCCCTCCTCATCATGGAGAGTGCCAGGATGATGAAGATGGCTACCGATGATGGATTCCCCCTCCGGTAGGGTGCCGGAACAAGGTCCCGAGAGGTTTTTCGTGGCTACAGAGGCTTGCGATAGCGGAACTCCCGATCTTGGTTTTGTTCTGGAAGTTTGGGGATATATAAGAGGTGTTGGCGTCGGGAACAAGTCAGGGGGTCCCCGAGTCAGCCACAAGGTAGGGGGTGCGCCCAGGGGGGTAGGGCACACCCTCCACCCTCGTGGTTGACTCGAGACTCTTCTGGTCCATCTCTGATGCTCCGTGGGCTTCTTCTGGTCCAAAAGTAATCTTCGTAAATTTTCTGGTCAATTGGACTCCGTTTGATATTCCTTTTCTGCGAAACTCAAAAACAAGGAAAAAACAGAAAGTGGAACTGGACTCTAGGTTAATAGGTTGGTCCAAAAAATCATATAAAATAGCATATAAATGCGTATAAAACAACCAAGATGGACAATATAATAGCTTGAAACAATAAAAAATTATAGATACGTTGGAGACGTATCAAGCATCCCCAAGCTTAATTCCTTCTCGTCCTCGAGTAGGTAAATGATAAAAACAGAATTTTTGATGTAGAATGCTACCTAACATATTTATCAATGTAATCTTCTCTATTGTGGCAAGAATATTCATATCCATAAGATTCGAAACAAAATTTTAATATTGACATAAAAAGCAATAATACTTCAAGCATACTAACAAGGCAATTATGTCTTCTCAAAATAACATGGCCAAAGAAAGCTTATCTATACAAAATCATATAGTCTGGCTATGCTCCATCTTCATCACACAAAATACTCAAATCATGCACAACCCCGATGACAAGCCAAGCAATTGTTTCATAGTTATGATGTTCTCAAACTTTTTCAACTTTCACACAATACATGAGTGTGAGCCATGGACATAACACTATAGGTGGAATAGAATATGGTGGTTGTGGAGAAGACAAAAGGAAGGAGATAGTCTCACATCAACTAGGCATATCAACGTGCTATGGAGATGCCCATCAATAGATATCAATGTGAGTGAGTAGGGATTGCCATGCAACGGATGCGCTAGAGCTATAAGTGTATGAAAGCTCAAAAAGAAACTAAGTGGGTGTGCATCCAACTTGCTTGCTCATGAAGACCTGTAACACCCCGGATGTAACTTTCCATAATTATAACTCCAACTCTTGCCATTTCCAGCTATGTGCTGTCATATTTCCTTCGTGGTTGGTTTTTTGTCTTTTGTTTTGCATTTTGTTCATGTCATGTATTTCATCTCATGTCATCATGCGCATTACATATGCATGTTTTCATCAAGCTTGCATCCATTCGTAGTTGCTGCGTTCCCCCCTTGCCTTCGTTGACCGATTCGAGTCCAACCGGGTTTTTGATTCCTTCTTGTCTGACCGTTTGACCCTCTCTACACTTTACTCAGACCCCTCGCGCGAGTCTGAAAGTTGTCCCGAACCTGACCCGCTCTGTCGTGACCGATGAGTCCAGATCATCCTCAAACATCCCTAAAATATCTTCAGTTCTTTGTTTGGGCTTCCTAACCTATTTATCCAGAACGTCTAATTTCGATTGGAGGGACTAGGTGGCCACTAACCTAATCCCACCTGCTATATAAACAACCCAAACGTAATTTCTAGGCCTCCTGTCCCATCCATCCATTTCATCCGTTGCCACCCTCTGTCCAAATCCTCCTCGGAGTCCACATCGAGCCAACCACAGCCACCAAACTTCCTCCTCGTCCAGCTATCTCGCAACCTCCAGATCCGTCCATCTAGACCCTTGGATGGAGATCCAACATCCAGGAGGTGCCTCTGCAGCTCCCGCAAGCCCCCTCCTTCCATGGCTCCGCACCACGCTCGAGCTCGTCCTCGAGCATGACAACGCCCTTGCCGACCACCGTCGACCAGGCCAGTGCTCCGCCGTCCCATGCCTTTCCCTCTCCATCCTTCTCCCATCTCGTTTCTTCTCCTCCTCTCATGGTCTCCCTCCTGTGGATGACAGGAACCCCGTCGCCGCCGTTCGAGCTCTCTGACCGGATCTCCCTTTCTACCGCGGGAATGAGCTCCACAAGCCCGGATCCGCTCCTCCTCGCCTCGTCCACGTTGCCGGGAGCCACACCATGGACCTCTGCACCCTCACCGGAGCAAGCTCATCCCAAGTCCCGCCAGTGCTGCCTCGCCCCTCGCACCGTTGACCTGCTGCTCATCCTTAAGGTCGTTGGTGTGGGTCCGGCCAAGCCGTCCCTGTTCCTTATCTGGAGCCCCGTCCCCGTCGGAGTTGACCTCCACCGCAGGCCGCCCGCCAAACCGCAGGAGCAGTGCTGCCGCTGCCTTGTTTCTGCATCGCCATCCAAGCTCCGGATCAGGCCGACCTCACCTTCCCTACGCCTCCCCGTCAGTTCCATCGTCGCCTTCCCATGCTTGAGAGCCCGCGCCGGCCATCTTCCTCACCGGAGTGCGTCGCCTTGGCCTACCTCGACCCGACTCCTGCCTCCTCTGCAACCGGGATGAGCTCTGCTCGTCGTGGTCGTGGTCATGTTGACCGCGCCCTACCTCTCGAAGCCGCGGCCTAGCCCCATCTCTCCTCTACTTCCCCGCCGGCCTGTTGGCCCAATGTGAGCAGTGCCCAGTCCATCTCTATTGGCCCAGCAGTGCACTAATTCAGCCCGTTGTGTATTTTTTTCCTGCTACTGTGATTTTCGCATTTTTCCAGAGAGTGCAGTTTTACAGAAAAACCCCTAGTGTTCATGCATCTAATAACTAATTAACCGTGCATCATATGTAAATAATTAATATATGAAAAATGCTTAGTTTTTCATCTAGTTTCACTTTATGCCACTTACATCCATGTTTAAAATGTTTAAACTTGTTGTTTGCATTCTTTTGCATAAATGACATGCTAAAATGCTTTATTTCATAATTAAATAACCGTAGCTCTGAATTAAATAAACTATATATGTAAATTGTCTAAAAAAATGCATAGATTAACTTGGTGCACTTTGTTTTACAGTTTAACAACTTTAAAATATGGTTTAGGGCAGAACAGTACCATACCCAAACTATGCACATGGGGATTTTCCGGAATTGTTGCTTGTTGTTTCCGGCCTCATTTAAACTTGCCTAAATAGTTAGTTTACTTATGTTTCACCTCTCGCCATGTTTAACAACATTTAATATTGTTGTGTACCTAAACGAGAGCGAACTAAATAACTCGAATGTGGTGTTTCATCAATATGCAACTCGTTACATATTGAGCTCCACTTAACTTGTAGTGTTGTTTGTGCACTTTGCCATGCCATGCCTCTTGAAACCGGACATGCATCATACTTGATTTTGCATCATGACATTCTTATGTGATGGTTGTTTACCATGTTGTTTGCTTCTTTCTGGTTGCGCTTCTCCTTGATAGTTCCGGTATTATTGCGATTGTGAGGATTCATTCAGCTACGTTGGTTCGTCTAATTCTTGGAATCGTTCTTCTTCCTAGCGGAATTTCAGGCAAGATGACCATTACCCTTGATATCACTTTGATCTTTGCTTGCTAGTTGTTCGTTCTATCGCTATGCCGCGCTACCTACCAGTTGTTATATCATGCCTCCCATATTGCCATGTCAAGCCTCTAACCCACATTCCTAGCACACAATTGTTTGGCTAAGTTACCGCTTTTGCTCAGCCCCTCTTATAGCGTTGTTAGTTGCAGGTGAAGTTGAAGATTGCTCCATGCTGGAACATGTTTATGTTGGATTATAACAATATCTCTTGTTTTAATTAATGTATCTATATACCTGGTAAAGGATGGAAGGCTTGGCCTTATGCCTGGTGTTTTGTTCCACTCTTGCCGCCTTAGTTTCTGATACGTCTCCAACGTATATATAATTTATGAAGCATTCATGCTATTATATTATCTGTTTTGGATGTTTATGGGCTTTCTTATACACTTTTATATTATTTTTGGGACTAACCTATTAACCGGAGGCCCAACCCAAATTGTTGTTTTCTTGCCTATTTCAGTATTTCGAAGAAAAGGAATATCAGACGGAGTCCAAATGGAATGAAACCTTTGGGAGAGTTATTTTTGGAACGGAATCAATCCAGGAGACTTGGAGTGCTCGTAAGGGAAGCAACGAGGAAGCCACAAGGCAGGGAGGCGCGCCCTACCCCCTGGGCGCGCCCCCACCCTCGTGGGCCCCTCGTGGCTCCCCTGACCAACTTCTTTCGCCTATATAAGTCCATATACCCTAAAAACATCGGGGAGCACAATAGATCGGGAGTTCCGCTGCCGCATGCCTCCGTAGCCACCAAAAACCAATTGGGACCCTGTTTCGGCACCCTGCCGGAGGGGTATCCATCATCGGTGGCCATCTTCATCATCCCGGCGCTCTCCATGACGAGGAGGGAGTAGTTCACCCTCGGGGCTGAGGGTATGTACAAGTAGCTATGTCTTTGATCTCTCTCTCTGGCGCGCGTTATTGAGGTGATGCGATCTTGATGTATCGCGATCTTTGCTATTATAGTTGGATCTTATGATGTTTCTCCCCCTCTACTCTCTTGTAATGGATTGAGTTTTCCTTTCGAAGTTATCTTATGGGATTGAGTCTTTAAGGATTTGAGAACACTTGATGTATGTCTTGCCATGCTTATCTGTGGTGACAATGGGATATTCACGTGATCTACTTGATGTATGTTTTGGTGATCAGCTTGCGGGTTCAATGAACTTATGCATAGGGGTTGGCACACGTTTTCGTCTTGACTCTCCGGTAGAAACTTTGGGGCACTCTTTGAAGTACTTTGTGTTGGTTGAATAGATGAATCTGAGATTGTGTGATGCATATCGTATAATCATGCCCACGGATACTTGAGGTGACATTGGAGTATCTAGGTGACATTAGGGTTTTGGTTGATTTGTGTCTTAAGGTGTTATTGTAGTATGAACTCTATGATAGATCGAACGGAAAGAATAGCTTCGTGCTAGTTTACTACGGACTCTAGAATAGATCGATCAGAAAGGATAACTTTGAGGTGGTTTCGTAACCTACAATAATCTCTTTGTTTGTTCTCCGCTATTAGTGACTTTGGAGTGACTCTTTGTTGCATGTTGAGGGATAGTTATATGATCCCATTATGTTATTATTGTTGAAAGAACTTGCACTAGTGAAAGTACGAACCCTAGGCCTTGTTTCGAAGCATTGCAATACCATTTGTGCTCACTTTTATCATTAGTTACCTTGCTGTTTTTATATTTTCAGATTATAAAAACCTATATCTACCATCCATATTGCACTTGTATCACCATCTCTTCGCCGAACTAGTTCACCTATACAATTTTCCATTCTATTGGGTGTGTTGGGGACACAAGAGACTCTTTGTTATTTGGTTGCAGGGTTGTTTGAGAGAGACCATCTTCACCCTACGCCTCCCACAGCTTGATAAACCTTAGGTCATCCACTTGAGGGAAATTTGCTACTGTCCTACAAACCTCTGCACTTGGAGGCCCAACAACGTCTACAAGAAGAAGGTTGTGTATTAGACATCAAGCTCTTTTCTGGCGTCGTTGCCGGGGAGGTGAGTGCTTGAAGGTATATCTTTAGATCTTGCAATCGAATCTTTTAGTTTCTTGTTTTATCACTAGTTTAGTTAATAAAAGAAAACTACAAGAAAATGGAATTGAGTTTGCCTCATACGCTTCATATTTTAAATATCTTTCATGAAAATGATGGAAAGGAAAATTGTGCTCAATTGCTAGAAGAAGAATGCATTAAAACGTTTGATACGAGATCTTTGTATGATGAGCATGATTGCAATGTTGTTAGTATGAATTCCTTGAATATCCATGATGCTAATGATATGCAAAGCCAGAAGCTTGGGGAAGCTATGTTTGATGAAGATGATATTTTTTGTCCCCCAAGTTTTGATGAGCAAATTTATTATGATGAAAGCATGCCTCCTATTTATGATGATTATTGCGATGATACGTATGCCATAAAGAATAAACTTGCTTATGTGGAGGGTAGTAAAATTTCTATGCAAGTAGATCATGAAAAGAATGCTTTATGTGCTGGTTATATTGTTGAATTCATTCATGATGATACTGAAAATTATTATGAGGGAGGAATATATGCTTGTAGGAGTTGCAATGATATCAAGTTTCCTCTCTATGTGCTTAAAATCTTGAAGTTATGCTTGTTTTGCCTTCCTGTGCTAGTTAATTATTGTTCCCATAAGTTGTTTTCTCACAAAATCCCTATGCATAGGAAGTGGGTCAGGCTTAAATGTGCTATTCATATGCTTCATGATGCTCCCGTTATGTTTCAATTCTTATCTTTTATGTGAGCATCATTGTCATCATCATGCCTAGCTAGAAAGGCATTAAAGAATAGCGCTTGTTGGGAGACAACCCAATATTTACCTTTACTGTTTTTGTGTGTTCACATGATTATGCTACTGTAGTAATCATGTTTTATAGCTTTTGTTTCAATAAAGTGCCAAGTAAGACCTTTAGGATAGCTTACGGTGATAGTTGTGTTGATCCTGCTGAAAATCAGAAACTTTTGCACCTAGTAAATTAGTTTTGGTAGTTCACATAAAAGTTCTTTTGATATGATTCTTTTTGCTATGGATTTGTACACAAATTTCTCAGGTCTTCCTAATTTGGTAAGATTTGTGGAGTTCCAGAAGTATACGTTTGATACAGATTACTATATACTGTTCTGTTTTTGACAAATTCTGTTTTCTATGTGTTGTTTGCTTATTTTGATGAATCTATGAGTAGTATCGGAGGGTATGAACCATAGAGAAGTTGGAATAAAGTAGGTATTACATCAATATGAATTTATAATGAGTTCACACTAGTACCTAAGTGGTGGTTTTATTTTCTTATACTAATGAGCTTACGAGTTTTCTGTTGAGTATTGTGTTGTGAAGTTTTCAAGTTTTGGGTAAAGGTTCGATGGACTATGGAATAAGGAGCGGCAAGAGCCTAAGCTTGGGGATGCCCAAGTCACCCCAAGGTAATATTCAAGGACAACCAAAATCCTAAGCTTGGGGATGCCTCGGATGGCATCCCCTCTTTCGTCTTCGTCCATCGGTAACTTTACCTGGAGCTATATTTTTATTCACCACATGATATGTGTTTTGCTTGGAGCGTCATTTTGTTTTATTTTGTTTTGCTTGCTGTTTAAATAAATATCAAGATCTGAAATTCTTAAATGAGAGAGAGAGAGAGAGTCTTCACATAGCTACATAATTATCTAACTGCTCATTGTTCTTTACTTATATCTTTTTGGAGTAGTTTGTCATTTACTCGTGTGCTTCACGTATATCCTATGAGTAAATGGTTGAGTGAGTTGAATGTCATAAATATGAAATTATATATGTTTCATATGCTTATCCCATGGGGAGTAATGACTTCACATCTAAGAAGTAGAGGTGGTAAATTTATTGAAGCTTAGCAAACATTGTATTGGTCACTTGAACAATTCATGAAAGAATATTGAAGGAAGAGAGATTTCACATATAAATATACTATCTTAGACATCTTCTATGATTGGGAGCCCCATTAATTATTTTACCTGAGCAAATTAGTATTGGACAAGGAAGACAACGTAATGAGTTATGCTTGGGTATATTTGTATAGAAGTTATATTGTTATAGATCCTCCAACATGTGGTGCTTGCATTTTAGAATCCTTTGCTAGCCAAAATATCTGTACTAAGCAGGAATACTGCTTGTGCATCCAAATCCCTTGAACCAAGTTTCTTCCATGAGTGTCCACCATACCTACCTATATGCGGTATTTACCTGCCGTTCTAAGTAAATTTGCATGTGCCAAACTCTAAACCTTCAAATAATAATATGTTTTGTATGCCCGAATCGCTCATGTAGCGACTAGGGGCTGTCAGTATCTTCCATGCTAGGTGGGTTATTCTCACGATGAGTGGACTCCGCTCATCATTCACGAGAAAAATGGCTGGTAACTTGGATGCCCAGTCCCATGATCAAAAGATCAAAATCAAATCAAAATAATAGCAAACAAAACTCCCCCAGGATTGTTGTTAGTTGGAGGCACCCGTTGTTTCGGGCAAGCCATGGATTGATGATTGTTGGTGGAGGGGGAGTAAAAACTTTACCATTCTGTTTGGGAACTGCCTATAATGTATCCAGTATGGAAGAAACTGGGAACCCTTGGTTGTTGTGTTGACAATGAAAGCATACCTATCAAAATTATTTATCTCTATTTCAAAATCGAGCTCTAGCACCTCTGCAAATCCCTGCTTCCCTCTGCGAAGGGCCTATCTTTTACTTTTATGCAAGAGTCAGTAGTATTCCTTCTCATTCCAACCTACTCTTTAGTTGGCAAGCATCATGTGATGGGGAAAGATCTAAGCATATATGGCCATTCAAATATATTTGATCATGAATTATTATTGTTGACAATTATCTATATGATAAGTAAGTTGGGAGGCCAAACATTAAGCCCCTATCTTTCTCTGTGTTCGATCGATGATATTTGTTCTAAAAATATGCTTTGAGTGGTAGCAATCATGGAAGACTAAATGATAGTTGAGTATGTGGGATTTGCTAAATCAAAGCTCTGACATAGACCCTTCCTGAAAATAAGATGAATTGCAATTGTTTGATGACTGAGAATGAAGTTTGCTAGTTTTCAAGAAAGTTTATGGTCTATGCTTTAACATTTGAATAGCTTGTTACTTGATCATGAGAAGTTTTATGAGATGAGCTACTATTATGACATATAATAATGCTAGAAAAGGTGATTGAAATTATCATTGCTCAAACTTATGCACCTGCTAGCATTCACACTTCATAAATTATTTCTTTTATCATTTACCTACTCGAGGATGAGCAGGAATTAAGCTTGGGGATGCTGATACGTCTCCAATGTATCTATAATTTATGAAGCATTCATGCTATTATATTATTTGTTTTGGATGTTTATGGGCTTTATTATACACTTTTATATTATTTTTGGGACTAACCTATTAACCGGAGGCCCAGCCCAAATTGCTGTTTTCTTGCCGATTTTAGTGTTTCGAAGAAAAGGAATATCAGACGGAGTCCAAACGGAATGAAACCTTTGGGAGAGTTATTTTTGGAACGGAAGCAATCCAGGAGACTTGGAGTGCACGTAAGGGAAGCAACAAGGAAGCCACGAGGCAGGGAGGCGCGCCCTACCCCCTGGGAGCGCCCCACCCTCATGGGCCCCTCATGGCTCCCCTGACCGACTTCTTTCGCCTATATAAGTCCATATACCCTAGAAATATCGAGGAGCACAATAGATCGGGAGTTCCGCCTTCGCAAGCCTCTGTAGCCACCAAAAACCAATCGGGACCCTATTCCGGCACCCTGCCAGAGGGGGGATCCATCACTGGTGGCCATCTTCATCATCCCGACGCTCTCCATGACGAGGAGGGAGTAGTTCACCCTCGGGGCTGAGGGTATGTACCAGTAGCTATGTGCTTGATCTCTCTCTCTCTCTCGTGTTCTTGAGGTGATACGATCTTGATGTATCGCGAGCTTTGCTATTATAGTTGGATCTTATGATGTTTCTTCCCCTCTACTCTCTTGTAATGGATTGAGTTTTCCCTTCGAAGTTATCTTATCGGATTGAGTCTTTAAGGATTTGAGAACACTTGATGTATGTCTTGCCGTGCTTATCTATGGTGACAATGGGATATTCATGTGATCTACTTGATGTATGTTTTGGTGATCAACTTGCGGGTTCAATGAACTTATGCATAGGGGTTGGCACACGTTTTCGTCTTGACTCTCCGGTAGAAACTTTGGGGCACTCTTTGAAGTACTTTGTGTTGGGTGAATAGATGAATCTGAGATTGTGTGATGCGTATCGTATAATCATGCCCATGGATACTTGAGGTGACATTGGAGTACATAGGTGACATTAGGGTTTTGGTTGATTTGTGTCTTAAGGTGTTATTCTAGTACGAACTCTATGATAGATCGAACGGAAAGAATAGCTTTTTGCTATTTTACTACGGACTCTTGAATAGCTCCATCAGAAAGGATTACTTTGAGGTGGTTTCGTACCCTACAATAATCTCTTCGTTTGTTCTCCGCTATTAGTGACTTTAGAGTGACTCTTTATTGCATGTTGAGGGATAGTTATATGATCCAATTATGTTATTATTGTTGAGAGAACTTGCACTAGTGAAAGTACGTACCCTAGGCCTTGTTTCGAAGCATTGCAATACCGTTTGTGCTCACTTTTATCATTAGTTACCTTGCTGTTTTTATATTTTCAGATTACGAAAACCTATATCTACCATCCATATTGCACTTGTATCACCATCTCTTCCCCGAACTAGTGCACCTATACAATTTGCCATTGTATTGGGTGTGTTGGGGACACAAGAGACTCTTTGTTATTTGGTTGCATGGTTGTTTGAGAGAGACCATCTTCATCCTACGCCTCCCACGGATTGATAAACCTTAGGTCATCCACTTGAGGGAATTTTGCTACTATCCTACAAACCTATGCACTTGGAGGCCCAACAACGTCTAAAAGAAGAAGGTTGTGTAGTAGACATCAGTTTCCGTCATACCGGTGTTATGTTCCTTGATTTTGCGTTCCTTATGCGGTTGGGGTTATGGGACCCCCTTGACAGTTCGCTTTGAATAAAACTCCTCCAGCAAGGCCCAACCTTGGTTTTACATTTGCCTAACAACCTATAACTTTCTCTTGGGGTTGCAAACCCGAGGGTCATCTTTATTTAACCCCCCGGGCCAGTGCTCCTCTGAGTGTGGTCCGAACTGAGTAGACCGCGGGGCCACCTCGGGTAAACTTGAGGGTTGGTTTTACTCGTAGGATGTCTCATCCAGTGTGCCCTGAGAACGAGATATGTGCAGCTCCTATCGGGATTTGTCGTCATAGTCGGGCGGTCTTGCTGGTCTTATTTTACCTTGTCAAAATGTCTTGTAACCGGGATTCCGAGACTGGCCGGGTCTTTCTAGGAGAAGGAATATCCTTCGTTGATCCTGAGAGCTTTTGATGGCTAAGTTGGAACACCCCTACAGGGTATAAACTTTCGAGAGCCGTGCCCGCGGTTATGTGGCAGATGGGAATTTGTTAATATCCAGTTGTAGAGAACTTGACACCTGACTTAATTAAAATGCATCAACCGCGTGTGTAGCCGTGATGGTCTCTTTTCGGTGGAGTTCGGAAAGTGAACACGGTTTGGGTTATGATTGAATGTAAGTAGTTTCAGGATCACTTCTTGATCACTTCTAGCTTCACGACCGTTGCGTAGTTTCTCATCTTACTCTTGTATTCGTATGTTAGCCACCACATTTGCTTAGCGCTTGCTACAACTCCACCTCATCACCTTATCCTACCCATTAAGCTTAAGTAGTCTTGATCTCGTGGGTTTTGAGATTGCTGAGTCCTCGTGACTCACAGATACTTCCAAAACAGTTGCAGGTGCCGATGATACCAGTGCAGGTGATGCTACCAAACTCAAGTGGGAGTTCGACGAGGACCTTGGACGTTACTATGTTTCGTTTCCTGATGATCAGTAGTGGAGCCCAGTTGGGATGATCCGGGATCTAGCATTTGGGGTTATCTTCTTTTCATTTGGATTTGTCCGTAGTCGGACAATGTGTGTACTCTGAATGATGTATGAATTATTTGTTCATTGTGTGAAGTGGCGATTGTAAGCCAACTATTTATCCCTTTCTTGTTCACTACATGAGATTGTGTGAAGATGACCCTTCTTGCGACAAAACCACAATGCGGTTATGCCTCTAAGTCGTGCCTCGACACGTGGGAGATATAGCCGCATCGTGGGCGTTACAAGTTGGTAATCAGAGCCATCCCCGACTTAGGAGCCCCCTGCTTGATCGAATCACTGACGTTGTTTAGTCTCGAACAAAAATGTTTTGAGTCTTAGGATTATATATATCGGAGAGTAGGATTGTTTTTACTCCTCAGTCCCATAGTCGCTCTGGTGAGGCCTCCTGACGTAGATGTTTTGATTTTCCTCTCCTCAAATTTCACGTTTTTTTAGGATCACGCGGGTATCTTGGAATTGTTTCGATATTCTTGTGACGAAACATTGTTCTTGGTGCCTCCTGACATTTAGGGGTTGTGGCAGTTTCCCGAGGAATTGAGCTCTGAGGTGTTGTCGTCACAATTTTATCGTTGCAGTTCTGGAATACCTGAGTTCTCTGACATCGAAAATATCTTTTATGCATTTGTTGGTGAGATAACCTCGACGCCACCCAGTACTAGGGCGGGAGTTTGGGAGTATTGCCATAGCTTGTAGAATGGATGCTTTTTGAAGGTTGAGGTACACGATTTCCGGAGTTTTCTTGGTTATATGTTGACGGATGGATACAGCTGGATGTAGGGATTGTTTAGTTGGGTGAGATATATTGCTTCCCCTGTATCCCCAACACCAGATTGCATAACCAGAAGTTTTGGGAGTTTTTAGGTGGGAATTTTCAAGTAGCTCCTAGAATATCTTTCCGACAATGCATGATATGGGATTGGGTAAATCTCTATCATATGTATTTGTTCTGGCTTATTCTGCAAGCCAAATCCTTTGTGTTATTTTAGTTGTGGTATCGAGTTGCTTCGATGTCAAGTGTTGATCCATACATTCCCTAAAATGGTGTTCTCATATTTCCATGGGAGTGCTAATCCTCCTTGATCATTGAGGTTATCATGTTAATTCTTTTCCAACCGGCGTGCTTCTCTTCAAGTGGATCCGATCATTTCAACATCCACAAGATCAATTCTAAGCTTTTCTCAACGGTATCCATTCCACCTACCCCAAGTTGCCTTTGTTTTCCCTCCCTCCCACCCCTTCTCTTCAAGGACTCAGATTTCTTAATCAAGTATCCTTTTATTGATGGGAAGTCTCTCCATTCTTTTCCGTCAATGTTCTTATCTGGCGATTCTCAGGAAGATACTAACGGAGCTTCAAGTTTATTATTCTTCGTTCTTTTTTCTTCTCCGGTGGATTCAATTCAAGCTTTGTCGATCATATCCTTTCCTTGTTTCAAATGTTTTCACATGCCGGTACTCCTCATAATCATTCCCCACTTGCTATTCAATTGTTCCGGAGTGATGAAGATATCTCTAAAGATTCATGTTTCCACTCTGCATAAATCCAAGCTATTGCGAGATTATTATCTCATTCAAGTCATTTAATTCAACCGGTGCAATCTCTCTTTAAAATCATTTCAACGGTGTTTCTCTTGAGTGGGCCCTAACCCACAGGTCTTTTCCGAGGATCTTACATGACTCTTCTAATTTATAAGGAGCGATTCTCAAATTCTTTTAAAGTTTGACATAAGAATGATTTCTCATTAGTCAAATGTTTCCTCCAAGGTTGCTTTTAAATTCTTTTCATCTTTGGCTCAACCTTTCCTCTTTTAATCCTTCCGGAGTGTCTCAACAATTCATGGTGGTGTTTCTCGTCGTCATTCTCAAATTTTGAAGACTGAAGAAGAGTTCCTCTTAAATCCTTACCCGTTCTTCCAGAGATTCATGGTTCTAGCTTGATACCATCCTCTCATAATTGCTTTCGATTGTGAGAATTCTTTTCACCCATCCAGAGCAATTCAGGAGTCTTTTTCAGTTTGACTCTCCGAAGCCCATCATCTCAGAATTATTCATTCTCAGCATGTAGCTTTGGTTCGCCAAATCTTACCGGTGAATCGTTCAAATATCCTCTAATCAGTTCGTGATCTCTTCGTTCTCATGTATCTAAATCCCCTCAAGTATCTTCATTCGTTTTCCAATTATTCCTGGTGAATTGTGCCTTTGCTACTTTCATTTTCAATTCTTACGGTGGTTCTTTCAACATTCCTCTTCCGTTGTTATCGTATCAATTAATTCATTCTTTCCGAATCCTATCGGTGGATCGTTGAAGACTTTTCTCAAGTTTATGCTATATCTCTCTTAATCCTTTCTACGAGAATAAGTAGTATGCCAAATCCGTTGCTTTTCATCAATTTAAATTGGTGAAGGATACGCATAACATAATTCTTATTATTGTTTCATCCAAGTGATCTAGTTTCTTCTTTCCAGAGTTGTTCATCATGTCAATTTTCTCGGTTCGAGATGCTTCATCTTTTCTTTTCCGGAGTTCCAAGTTTTCCGCATTATCCCGTCGCAAAGCTCCATCTAAATCATCGCAAGGCTTCACCTTGTGTTTTCAACTTCTCTTTCTTTTTATCACCCTTTTATTACCGGAGTTCTTCATGGAGGCTCTACATGGTGGTTCATCAAGGATTCTTTTCATTCTTCAATTGTTCTTCAAGATTTCTCTCGAAGCTAAGATCCACCAAGCTATACTCAAAAATACATGGTGCCCAACACATGTTTTTTTTTGAGGAGTTCAAGTATTATTCTTCTTGCATTTCGAAGTGCAATTCTGTCTACCCTATCTTTTGAGGTGGTGTTATATCATTCTTAACAATTTCCATTCATGTTTCGCGATTCACATGTTGTCAAGAATGAGGTATTTTAAATCCATTAATCTCTTCGTTGGAGTTATCTTGTGTCATATTTCACCTAAAGCCTTCCCTAAGGAATGTTGCTATTGTGGTGATTATCAATGGTTCAAGTTATCTCTCTATCATCTTGGTGGAAGAAGTTTTTCATCTTGTTGGTGTTATCAATTATATTATTTGTTTCCGTAGTGGCAGAATTTCGCCTCAATTTTGAGAAGTTTTCCATAAGCCCACTACAAGCTTATTCATTTCGTTGTTGGTTTTCCAACAACTCCGTTATAACCTTCTTGGAAGGGTGCCATGCTCATTTGTGGCAAAAGTTGGCATTTTCTTCTCTATTCTGTTATTCCAATGATCTATCTTCTATTCTTTCTTCCGGAGGCATTGTGATGTTGCTGTCTTCACTCATCATCTCGAATTGAGGATCGTGTTCTTTTCATGCTTATCCATTTAACAAGAGTGTCGTGTCCTCTTTTCAAGTTCTTTCATCTTATCAAGTCTTGCATCTCTTTTCAACCGGAGTGTTGTCCGAATTTGATCTTCCTTGTTCCTTGTTTATCTCGTTTCAACCAGAGTGGTTCCAATTCCTTCTTGTCCTTTGTACTCGTCATTCATAGCTTTGCAACCTCCAAGGTTCATATGGTGTTTCTTGTTTCTATTTTCTACTGTAGTGCTCTCAATTGTGTTCAACTCTGTTGTGTTCTTTCTTTCAACTTTTCAACCTCTCAAGGTTCTTTGGTTTCACCCATTTGTCGAAGAAGCAACTTAGTTTTACCTCTTCTCTTCCTCTTCCGTTTCTCTCCGGTGCCATCCTAGATCTCGGGACGAGATCCTCTTGTAGTGGTGGAGTGTTGTAACACCCCGGATGTAACTTTCCATAATTGTAACTCCAACTCTTGCCATTTCCAGCTATGTGTTGTGATGTTTCCTTCGTGGTTGGGTTTTTGTCTTTTGTTTTGCATTCTGTTCATGTCATGCATTTCATCTCATGTCATCATGTGCATTGCATCTGCATGTTTTCATAAAGCTTGCATCCGTTCGTAGTTGCAGCGTTCCTCCCTTGCCTTCGCTGACCGATCCAAGTCCAACCAGGTTTTCGATTCCCTCTTGTCTGACCGTTTGACCCTCTCTACACTTTACTTAGACCCCTCGCGCGCGTCCAAAAGTTGTCCCGAACCCGACCCGCTCTGTCGTGACCGATGAGTCCGGATCATCCCCAAACATCCCTAAAATATCTTCGGTTCTTTGTTTGGGCTTCCTAACCTATTTATCCAGAACGTCTGATTTCGATCGGAGGGACTAGGTAGCCCCTAACCTACCCACCTGCTATATAAATAGCCCAACCCTAATTTCTAGGCCTCCTGTCCCATCCATCCATTTCATCCGCCGCCACCCTCTGTCCAAATCCTCCTCGGAGTCCACATCGAGCCAACCACAACCACCAACCTTCCTCCTCGTCCAGCTACCTCCCAACCTCCAGATCCGTCCATCTAGACCCTTGGATGGAGATCCAACGTCCAGGAGGTGCCTCTGCAGCTCCCGCAAGCCCCCTCCTTCCATGGCTCCGCATCACGCCCGAGCTTGTCCTCAAGCACGACAACGCCCTTGCCGACCACCGTCGACCAGGCCAGTGCTCCGCCGTCCCGTGCCCTTCCCTCTCCTTCCTTCTCCCATCTCATTTCTTCTCCTCCTCTCATGGTCTCTCTCCCGTGGATCACAGGAACCCCGCCGCCGCCGTTCGAGCTCTCCGTCCGGATCTCCCTCTCTACCGCTAGGAACAACCTCCCCACGCCGGGATCCGCTCCTCCTCGCCTTGTCCACGTTGTCGGGAGCCGCACCATGGACCTCTGCACCCTCGTCGGAGCAAGCTCGTCCCATGTCCTGCCAGCACCACCTCGCCCCTCGCACCGTTGACCTGCTGCTCATCCTCAAGGTCGTCAGCGTGGGTCCGGCCAAGCCGTCTCTGTTCCTTCTCCGGTGCCCTGTCCCCGTCGGAGTTGACCTCCACCGCAGGCTGCCCACCAAACCGCGGGAGCAGCTTCGCCGCTGCCTTGTTTCTGCATCGCCGTCCAAGCTCTGGATCAGGCCGACCTCACCTTCCCCGCGCCTCCCCGTCGGTTCCATCGTTGCCTCCCCATGCATGAGAGCCCGCCGGCCATCTTCCTCGCGGGAGTGCCACGCCTTGTCCTGCGTCGACCCGACTCCTGCCTCCTCTGCAACCGGGACGAGTCGTGGTCGTGGTCATGTTGACCGCGCCCTACCTCTCGAAGCCGCGGCCCAGCCCCAGCTCTCCTCTGCTTCCCTGCCGGCCTGTTGGCCCAATGTGAGCATTGCCTAGTCCATCTCTATTGTCCCAGCAGTGCATCAATTCAGCCCGTTGTGTATTTTTTTCCTGCTACTGTGATTTTCGCATTTTTCCAGAGAGTGCAGTTTTACAGAAAAAACCCTAGTGTTCATGCATCTAATAACTAATTAACCGTGCATCATATGTAAATAATTTATATATGAAAAATGCTTAGTTTTTCATCTAGTTTCACTTTATGCCACTTTCATCCATGTTTAAAATGTTTAAACTTGCTGTTTGCATTCTTTTGCATAAATGACATGCTAAAATGCTTTATTTCATAAGTAAATAACTGTGCTCCGAATTAAATAAACTATATATGTAAATTGTCTAGAAAAATGCATAGATTTACTTGGTGCACTTTGTTTTACTGTTTAACAACTTTAAAAATATGGTTTAGGGTAGAACAGTACCATACCCAAAATATGCCCATGGGGATTTCCTGGAATTGTGGATTGTTGTTTCCGGCCTCATTTAAACTTGCCTAAATAGTTAGTTTACTTATGTTTCACATCTTTCCATGTTTAACAACATTTAATATTGTTGTGTACCTAAACGAGAGCAAACTAAATAACTCGAATGTGGTGTTTCATCAATATGAAACTCGTTACATATTGAGCCCCACTTAACTTGTAGTATTGTTTGTGCACTTTGCCATGCCATGCCTCTTGAAACCGGACCAATGACCCACAATATAGGGGATCTATCGTAGTCCTTTCGATAAGTAAGAGTGTTGAACCCAACGAGGAGCAGAAGGAAATGACAAGTGGTTTTCAGTAAGGTATTCTCTGCAAGCACTGAAATTGTAGGTAACAGATAGTTTTGTGATACGATAATTTGTAACAGGTAACAAGCAATGAAAGTAAATAAGGTGCAGCAACGTGGCCCAATCCTTTTTGTAGCAAAGGACAAGCCTGGACAAGTTCTTATAATGAGAAAAGTGCTCCCGAGGACACATGGGAATTATCGTCAAGCTAGTTTTCATCACGTTCATATGATTCACGTTCGTTACTTTGATAATTTGATATGTGGGTGGACCGGTGCTTGGGTACTGCCCTTTCTTGGACAAGCATCCCACTTTTGATTAACCCCTATTGCAAGAATCCACAACTACAAAAGAAGTATTAAGGTAAACCTAACCACAACATGAAACATATGGATCCAAATCAGCCCCTTACGAAGCAACTTATAAACTAGGGTTTAAGCTTCTGTCACTCTAGCAACCCATCATCTACTTATTACTTCCCAATGCCTTCCTCTAGGCCCAAATAATGGTTAAGTGCCATGTAGTCGACGTTCACATAACACTACTAGAGGAGAGACAACATACATCTCATCAAAATATCGAACGAATACCAAATTCACATGACTACTAATAGCAAGACTTCACCCATGTCCTCAGGAACAAACATAACTACTCACAAAGCATATTCATGTTCATAATCAGAGGGGTATTTATATGCATTAAGGATCTAAACATATGATCTTCCACCAAATAAACCAACTAGCATCAACTACAAGGAGTAACCAACACTACTAGCAACCCACAGGTACCAATCTGAGGTTTGGGTACAAAGATTGGATACAAGAGATGAACTAGGGTTTGAGAGGAGATGGTGTTGGTGAAGATGTTGATGGAGATTGATCCCCTCCCGATGAGAGGATCGTTGGTGATGACGATGGTGATGACTTCCCCCTCCCGGAGGGAAGTTTCCCCGGTAGAACAGCTCCGCCGGAGCCCTAGATTGGTTCCGCCAAGTGGCAGTGGAGTTTCGTCCCATGAGCTTGCTTCTGATTTTTTCCAGGGTAAAAGACTTCGTATAGTAGAAGATGGGCACCGGAGGGCTGCCAGGTGGCCCACGAGGCAGGGGGGCGCGCCCCCACCCTCGTGGATGGTGGGTGGCCTCCCTCAGGTATTTCTTCCGCTGAATATTTTTATTAATTGCCGAAATGACTTTCGTGGAGTTTTAGGACTTTTGGAGCTGTGCAGAATAGGTCTCCAATATTTGCTCCTTTTCCAGCCTAGAATCCCCGCTGCCGGCATTCTCCCTCTTTGTGTAAACCTTTTAAAATAAGAGAGAATAGCCATAAGTATTGTGACATAACGTGTAATAACAACCCATAATGCAATAAATATCGATATAAAAGCATGATGCAAAATGGACGTATCAAGTCCCCCAAGCTTAGACCTCGCTTGTCCTCAAGCAGAAGCCGATATCGAAAAATATGTCTACATGTTTAGAGATAGAAGTGTCGACAAAATAAAATACGGACATGAGGGCTTCATGATCATTCTTATAACAGCAACATAAATATATTTTGTCATATGATTTCTTATGCTCAAGTAACAATCTATTCACAATGTCAAGTGTGATTCAGAAACTTCATTGAGAACTAACAAACCAAAATCTCAGTCATTGATGCAATTGCAATTTATCATAACACCAGAAAGAGTCAATAATAGAGCTTTTCAGCAAGTCCACATACTCAACTATCATTTAGTCTTTCAAAATTGCTAACGCTCACGTAATACTTATGGTTATGGAGTTTAATTCGGACATAGAGAAAAATAGAGGCTTATAGTGTTGCCTCCCAACCTTTTACCTCAAGGGTAATGTCAACAATAATAGTTCATGCTAACTTACATCCAATTGGAATATATATATATATATATATATATATATATATATATATATATATATATATATATATATATATATATATATATCAGGATCTTCCCAACACGAGGTGCTTGCCAAAGGATAAAATATAAAAAGGAAAGGTGAAGATCACCTTGACTCTTGCATAATGTAAAAGATAGGCCCATCGCAGAGGGAAGCAGAGGTTGTCATGTGCTTTTATGGTTGTATGCACGAAATCTTAATGCAAAAGAACGTCACTTTATATTGCCACTTGTGATATGAACCTTTATTATGCAGTCCGTCACTTTTATTACTTCCATATCACAAGATCGTATAAAGCTTATTTTATCCACACTAATAAGTCATACATATTTAGAGAGAAATTTTCATTGCATGCAATACGACAACTTACTTGAAGGATCTTACTCAATCCATAGGTAGGTATGGTGGACTCTCATGGCAAAACTGGGTTTAAGGATATTCGGAAGCACAAGTAGTATCTCTACTTGGTGCAAGGAATTTGGCTAGCATGAGGGGAAAAGGCAAGCTCAACATGTTTGAATGATCCATGACAATATACTTTAACTGAGATGTGAGAAAACATAACCCATTATGTTGTCTTCCTTGTCCAACATCAACTCTTTAGCATTTCATACTTTAGTGAGTGCTCACAATCATAAAAGATGTCCAAGATAGTATATTTATATGTAAGAACCTCTCTTTCTTTATTACTTCCTATTAATTGCAACGATGACCAAAACAATGTTTGCCAACTCTCAACAACTTTTAATCATCATACTCTTTATATGTGAAGTCATTACTATCCATAAGATCAATATGATCTCTTTTATTTCTTTTATTCTTTTATGCACTTAAGATCATAGCAAGATAACAAAGCCCTTGACTCAACACTAATCTTTATTATATATAGCTCATGGACTCAATTACATAGAGGGATCACAAAGCAAAACTCAAAACTAATTCATACCAAAACTTTATTCTACTAGATCAAGATATTACCAAAAGGATCGAACTAAGAAAAATGGTAAAGATAGGAGTTTGATGGTGATACGATACCGGGGCACCTCCCCCAAGCTTGGTAGTTGCCAAGGGGAGTGCCCATACCCATGTGATTATGTCTCCTTCTTCGGAGTTTGTGGTGTGATCTTCTTGGCGATGATGCCCCTCAGGATACGATTCTCCTCCTCGAGCTTATTGACTTGCTGCTTGAGGTCCATGTTTTCGTTGCGGAGCTTACTCGTGACGGCTA
The DNA here is from genome assembly GCF_002162155.2 of Triticum dicoccoides. Lineage (NCBI taxonomy): Eukaryota > Viridiplantae > Streptophyta > Magnoliopsida > Poales > Poaceae > Triticum > Triticum dicoccoides. The sequence goes on from NC_041391.1 coordinate 391,920,862, forward strand.
AAGCTCCTTTTACCCAAGGATGTTGCATAGCTGCTGGAGAACAAGTGACACTCTTCATATTTTCATAAGAAAGATATTTAAGCATTGGAGGGGATGACCGAGTTTGGAATAGCTGAGCTCTGTAGTTTCCCCATTGTGAATCCTGCTTGGAAGCGAGAGGTAACTTCTTGATCCTCCTCCATGGCATCTATCCTCCGTTTCGGAGTCTGAAACGTTGATGGCCCAAAGTGATAAGAATCGCTATTTGCTTCTGGACCTGGCGTCGGGTGAGACACCTGACTCTCCCCGACTGACTCTTGAGAAGACATCTTGCTCTAAATCTGCAACAGAAACAACTCGAAACAGAAATAGAGGATTTTTGCGTGATACGGTGGTCAAAACCTTCAGGAGATTATATAATGATTTTTTACCGACCAAAAGAAGTATCGTGCAAGAAAACAGAGTCCGGAGAGCACACGAGGTGCCCATGAGGCAGGGGGCGCGCCCAGGGGGGTAGGGGGCGCCCTCCACCCTCGTGGATGCCTCGTGTCCTTCCCGGACTACTTCTTATTTTCCTATTTTCTTAAATATTCCAAAATGGAGAAAAATTGCTATTAGAACTGTTTTGGAGTCGGTTTACTTACCGTCCCACATATCTATTCCTTTTCGGAGTCTGAAACATTCTGGAAAGTGTCCCTTATGTATTCCTCTGGGGTTACAGTTTCAATAACATTGGTTTCAACATTTATAGGATTACCTGAGATATAATGTTTGATTCTTTGACCGTTCACCACCCTCGGACTTGTGCCTTCGAAGTTGTTGATTTTTATGGCACCAGAATGATAGACCTCCTCGATAACGTAAGTGCCTTCCCATTTAGAGAGAAGTTTTCCTGCAAAAAATCTTAAATGAGAGTTGTATAGCAAAACATAATCACCTACATTAAACTCACGCTTTTGTATCCTTTTGTCATGCCACCTTTTAACTTTTTATTTAAATAGCTTGGCATTCTCATAGGCTTGGGTTCTCCATTCATCAAGTGAGCTAATGTCAAATAACCTCTTCTCACCGGCAAGTTTGAAATCATAGTTGAGCTCTTTAATAGCCCAATATGCCTTATGTTCTAGTTTGAGAGGTAAGTGACATGCTTTTCCATAAACCATTTTATATGGAGACATACCCATAGGATTCTTATATGCAGTTCTGTAGTCCCATAATGCATCATCGAGTTTCTTGGACCAATTCTTTCTAGATCTATATACAGTCTTTTGCAAAATTAATTTGAGCTCTCTATTGCTCAATTCTACTTGACCACTAGGCTGTGGGTGATATGGGGATGCAATTCTATGATTAACATCATACTTAGCAAGCATTTTACGGAAAGCACCATGAATAAAATGTGAACCACCATTAGTCATTAAGTATCTAGGGACTCCAAACCTTAGAAAAATGACTTCTTTAAGCATCTTAATAGAGGTGTTATGATCAACACTACTAGTTGGAATAGCTTCTACCCACTTAGTAACGTAATCAACAACAACTAAAATATGTGTATACCCATTAGAGGCAGGAAACAGTCCCATATAATCAAAGCCCCAAACATCAAATGGTTCAATAACAAGAGAATAATTCATAGGCATTTCTTGATGTCTACTAATATTACCAATTCTTTGACATTCATCACAAGACAAGACAAACTTACGGGCATCTTTGAAGAGAGTAGGCCAATAAAAACCGAATTGCAATACCTTATGTGCAGTTCTATCTCTAGCGTGGTGTCCTTCATGTGCCTCGGAGTGACACTTGCGTAGGATCTGTTCCTGTTCATGCTCAGGTACACAACGTCTAATAACACCATCTACTCCTTCTTTATAAAGGTGTGGGTCATTCCAGAAGTAATGTCTTAAATCATAGAAAAACTTTTTCTTTTGCTGGTATGTGAAACTAGGTGGTATAAATTTAGCAACAATGTAATTAGCATAATCAGCAGACCATGGAGCAGTATGAGAAGCATTTATGACATCTAATTGTTCATCAGGAAAGCTATCATCAATAGGTAGTGCGTCATCAAGAACATTCTCTAACCTAGACAAGTTGTCTGCAACGGGGTTCTCAGCTCCCTTTCTATCAGTAATATGCAAATCAAATTCTTGTAGTAGGAGAACCCATCTAATAAGTCTAGGTTTAGCATATTTCTTTTCCATAAGATATTTAATAGCAGCATGATCGGTGTGAACAGTTACTTTAGAATCAACAATATAAGGTCTGAACTTATCACAAGCAAATACAACTGCTAAGAATTCTTTTTCAGTAGTAGCATAATTTCTCTGGGCACTGTCTAGAGTTTTACTAGCATATTGAATAAAATTTAATTTCTTATCAACTCTTTGTCCTAGAATAGCACCTACATCATAATCGCTAGCATCACACATAATTTCAAAGGGTAAATTCCAATCAGGTGGCTAAACAATAGGTGCAGAAATCAAAGCTTTCTTAAGTATTTCAAACGCTTCTACACAATCATCATCAAAGACAAAAGGAATATCTTTTTGCAATAGTTTAGTCAAAGGCCTAGAAATTTTAGAAAAGTCCTTAATGAACCTCCTATAAAAACCAGCATGACCAAGGAAACTTCTTATACATTTAATGTCCTTGGGACATGGCATCTTTTCAATACCATCAACCTTAGCTTTATCAACTTCAATACCTCTTTCAGAAATTTTATGCCCCAAGACAATGCCTTCATTATCCATAAAGTGGCACTTCTCCCAATTCAAAACAAGACTAGTATATTCACATCTCTGCAAAATTCGATCAAGGTTGCTCAAGCAATCATCAAAAGAGGATCCATAAACAGAGAAATCATCCATGAATACCTCACAAATCTTTTCACAAAAGTCAGAAAATATAGCCATCATGCATCTTTGAAAGGTAGCAGGTGCATTACATAAACCAAAAGGCATACGTCTATAAGCAAAAGTACTGAAAGGGCAAGTAAAAGTGGTCTTTTCTTGATCCTTCGCTGACATAGATATTTGAGAGAAACCAGAGTAAGCATCTAGGAAGCAAAAATGTGTATGTTTGGATAATCTTTCTGCATTTGATCAATAAAAGGTAAAGGGTAATGATCTTTTTTAGTAGCTTTATTTAATTTACAGAAATCAATTACCATCCTGTAACCTGTAATAATTCTTTGTGGGATCAATTCATCTTTATCATTAGGAACAACAGTAATACCTCCCTTCTTAGGGACACAATGGACAGGACTTACCCACTGACTATCAGCAACGGGATAAATTATACATGCCTCAAGGAGCTTTAGTATTTCCTTTCTTACCACTTCCTTCATCTTAGGATTTAACCGTCGTTGGTGATCAATGACTGGTTTGGCGTCCTCCTCCAATTTTATTTTGTGTTGGCATAGAGTGGGACTAATGCCCTTAAGATCATCAAGAGTATACCCAATAGCAGCACAGTGCTTTTTCAGAGTTTTCAATAATCTTTCCTCTTCCTGTTCTGAAAGGTTAGCACTAATAATAATAGGATATATCTTCTTTTCATCAAGATAAGCATATTTAAGAGTATCAGGTAATGGTTTAAGCTCAAACACGGGATCACCCTTGGGTGTTGGAGGATCCCCTAGGATTTCAATAGGCAAATTGTGTTTCAAAATAGGTCCCTGTTTAAAGAATACTTCACCTATTTCCCTTCTTTCATTCATAAACATATCATTTTCATGGTCTAGCAAATATTGTTCTAAAGGATCATTAGGAGGCACGAAAATAGAAGCAAGACTGATAATTTCATCCTTACTAGGCAATTCTTTATCACAGGGTTGTCTATGAAATTTAGCAAAATTAAACTCATGAGACATATCTCCTAAGCCAATCGTAACAACATCCTTTTCGCAATCAATCTTAGCATTAACAGTATTCAAGAAGGGTCTACCAAATATAATGTTACAAAAGTCATCTTGTGGGGAACCAAGAACAAGAAAATCAGCAGGATATTTAACTTTCCCACACAAGACTTCAACATCTCTAACAATCCCAATTGGTGAAATAGTATCTCTATTGGCAAGCTTAATTGTAACATCAATTTCTTCTACCTCAGCAGGTGCAATATCATGCATAATTTCTTCATATAAGGAAAAAGGTATTGCACTGGCACTAGCACCCATATCACATAAGCCATGATAAGGATGATCTCCTATTTTAACAGAAATAACAGGCATGCCTGCAACAGGTCTATGTTTCTTAGCATCGGGTCTAGCAATTCTAGCAGCTTCATCACAGAAATAAATGGCATGCCCATCAATATTATCAGCCAAGAGATCTTTAACCATATTAATACTAGGTTCAACTTTAATTTGCTCAGGTGGTGAATATGTTCTAGTATTACTCTTACGAACCATAGTTGAAGCTTTAGCATGATCCTTTATCCTAATAGGGAAAGGTGGTTCCTCAATATAAGTAGTAGGACCAATAGGATCATTATAGGTGATAGTCTTTTCTTCAACAGTAATAGGTGCTACTACTTTTAATTTAGTGGGAGGATTATATTTAAACCACTTCTCCTTAGGGTGATCAACATGAGTAGCAAATGATTCACAGAAATAAGCTACTATCTCAGAGTCAAGTCCATATTTAGTGCTAAATCCACGAAAAGCATCGATATCCATAAAAGATTTAACACAATCAAACTTAGGTGTCATACCTGACTCCTTACCATTGTCGGAATCCCAATCTTCAGAGTTGCGTTTAATTCTTTCCAATAAATCCCATTTGAATTCAATAGTCTTCATCGTAAAAACCCAGCACAAGAAGTATCAAGCATGGTGCGATTGTTGAGAGAAAGCCGAGCAGAAAAGTTTTGAACAAGCATTTCTCTTGAGAGATCATGATTGGGGCATGAATATAACATTGAATTAAGCCTCCCCCAAGCTTGAGCAATGATTTCTCCTTCACGAGGCCAAAAATTATATATATAATTGCGATCACGATGAACAAGATGCATAGGATAAAACTTCTGGTGAAATTCCAATTTCAATCGTTTATAGTCCCAGGATCCCATATCATCACATAGCCTATACCATGTCAATGCGTCTCCCTTCAAAGTTAAAGGGAAAACCTTATTATTAATAACATCATCGGGCATACCTGCAAGCTTAAATAATCTACAAACTTCATCCACATAGATAAGGTGTAAATCAGGATGCAATGTTCCATCTCCTGCAAAGGGATTAGCTAGCAGTTTCTCTACCATACCCGAAGGAATTTCAAAGTAAACATTTTCAGTAGGTTCAGTAGGTTGAGGAGCAACTCTTTGCTCTACTGGTCGGGGTGAAGATACCCCGAACAAGCCCCTCAAAGGATTAGTTTCCATAGTAACAAGTGACAGTAAATTTCAGCACACTATATAAATGTTTCCTAAACAAGTTCCACTTACCAAAGGCGCTTCACTCCCCGGCAACAGCACCAGAAAAGAGTCTTGATGACCCACAAGTATAGGGGATCTTTCATAGTCCTTTCGATAAGTAAGAGTGTCGAACCCAACGAGGAGCAAAAGGAAATGACAAGCGGTTTTCAGTAAGGTATTCTCTGCAAGCACTGAAATTGTAGGTAAGAGATAGTTTTGTGATAAGATAATTTGTAACGGGTAACAAGCAATGAAAGTAAATAAGGTGCATCAAGGTGGCCCAATCCTTTTTGTAGCAAAGGACAAGCCTGCACAAGTTCTTACAATGAGGAAAGCGCTCCTGAGGACACATGGGAATTATCGTCAAGCTAGTTTTCATCACATTCATATGATTCGCGTTCATTACTTTGATAATTTGATATGTGGGTGGACCGGTTCTTGGGTACTGCCCTTTCTTTGACAAGCATACCACTTATGATTAACCCCTATTGCAAGCATCCGCAACTACAAAAGAAGTATGAAGGTAAACCTAACCACAAAATGAAACATATGGATCCAAATCAGCCCCTTACGAAGCAACTTATAAGCTAGGGTTTAAGCTTCTGTCACTCTAGAAACCCATCATCTACTCATTACTTCCCAACGCCTTCCTCTAGGCCCAAATAATGGTGAAGTTCATGTAGTCGACGTTCACATAACACCACTAGAGGAGAGACAACATACATCTCATCAAAATATCGAACGAATACCAAATTCACATGACTACTAATAGCAAGACTTCACCCATGTCCTCAGGAACAAACGTAACTACTCACAAAGCATATTCATGTTCATAATCAGAGGGGTGTTAATATGCATTAAGGATCTGAACATATGATCTTCCACCGGATAAACCAACTAGCATCAACTACAAGGAGTAATCAACACTACTAGCAACCCACAGGTACCAATCTGAAGTTTGGGTACAAAGATTGGATACAAGAGATGAACTAGGGTTTGAGAGGAGATGGTGCTGGTGAAGATGTTGATGGAGATTGACCCCCTCCCGATGAGAGGATCGTTGGTGATGACGATGGTGATGATTTCCTCCTCCCGGAGGGAAGTTCCTCGGCAGAACAGCTCCTCTGGAGCCCTAGATTGGTTCCGCCTCATGGCGGCGGAGTTTCGTCCCGTGAGTTTGCTTATGATTTTTTCCAGGGTAAAAGACTTCATATGGCAGAAGATGGGCATCTGAGGGCTGCCAGGTGGCCCACGAGGCAGGGGGCGCGCCCCCACCCTCGTGGATGGTGGGTGGCCCCCCTCAGGTATTTCTTCCGCTGAATATTTTTTATTAATTCCCAAAATGACTTTCTTGGAGTTTCAGGACTTTTGGAGCTGTGCAGAATAGGTCTCCAATATTTGCTCCTTTTCCAGCCCAGAATCCCCGCTGCCGGCATTCTCCCTCTTCATGTAAACCTTGTGAAATAAGAGAGAATAGCCATAAGTATTGTGACATAACGTGTAATAACAGCCCATAATGCAATAAATATTGATATAAAAGCATGATGCAAAATGGACGTATCATGAACATGCATCATACTTGATTGTGCATCATGCCATGCTTATGTGATGGTTGTTTACCATGTTGTTTGCTTCTTTCCGGTTGCGCTTCTCCTTGATAGTTCCAGTAACATTGCGATTGTGAGGATTCATTCGGCTACATTGGTTCGTGTACTTCATGGATTCGTTCTTCTTCCTAGTGGAATTGTAGGCAAGATGACCGTTACCCTTGATATGACTCCTATATTTGCTTGCTAGTTGTTTGTTCTATTGCTATGTCGCGCTACCTACCACTTGTTATATCATGCCTCCCATATTGCCATGTCAAGCCTCTAACCCACCTTCCTAGCAAACCGTTGTTTGGCTAAGTTACTGCTTTTGCTCAGCCCCTCTTATAGCGTTGTTAGTTGCAGGTGAAGTTGAAGATTGCTCCATGTTGGAACATGTATATGTTGGGATATCACAATATCTCTTATTTTAATTAATGCATCTATATACCTGGTAAAGGGTGGAAGGCTTGGCCTTATGCCTGGTGTTTTGTTCCACTCTTGCCGCCTTAGTTTCCGTCATAACGGTGTTATGTTCCTTGATTTTGCGTTCCTTACGCGGTTGGGGTTATGGGACCCCCTTGACAGTTCGCTTTGAAAAAAACTCCTCCAGCAAGGCCCAACCTTGGTTTTACATTTGCCTAACAACCTATAACTTTCCCTTGGGGTTGCAAACCCGACGGTCATCTTTATTTAACCCTCCGGGCCAGTGCTCCTCTGAGTGTTGGTCCGAACCGAGTAGACCGCGGGGCCACCTCGGGAAACTTGAGGGTTGGTTTTACTCGTAGGATGTCTCATCCAGTGTGCCCTGAGAACGAGATATGTGCAGCTCCTATCGGGATTTGTCGGCATAGTCGGGCAGTCTTGCTGGTCTTGTTTTACCATTGTGGAAATGTCTTGTAACCGGGATTTCTAGACTGAGATTGGGTCTTTCTGGGAGAAGGAATATCCTTCGTTGATTGTGAGAGCTTGTGATGGGCTAAGTTGGGAGACCCCTGCAGGGTATAAACTTTCAAGAGCCGTGCCTGCGATTATGTGGTAGATGGGAATTTGTTAATATCCGGTTGTAGAGAACTTGACACTTGACTTAATTAAAATGCATCAACCGCGTGTTTAGCCGTGATGGTCTTTTTTCGCCAGAGTCCGGGAAGTGAACACAGTTTGGGTTATGATTGAACGTAAGTAGTTTCAGGATCACTTCTTGATCACTTCTAGCTTCACGACCATTGTGTAGTTTCTCATCTTACTCTTGTATTCGTATGTTAGCTGCCACATTTGCTTAGCGCTTGCTGCAACTCCACCTCATCACCTTATCCCACCCATTAATTTTAAATAGTCTTGATCTCGCGGGTTTTGAGATTGCTGAGTCCTCGTGACTCACAGATACTTCCAAAATAGTTGCAGGTGCCGATGATACCAGTGCACGTGATGCTACCGAACTCAAGTGGGAGTTTGACGAGGACCTTGGCCGTTACTATGTTTCATTTCCTGATGATTAGTAGTGGAGCCTAGTTGGTACAATCAGGGATCTAGCATTTGGGGTTATCTTCATTTCATTTGGATTTGTCCATAGTCGGACTATGTGTGTACTCTGAATGATGTATGAATTATTTGTTCATTGTGTGAAGTGGCGATTGTAAGCCAACTATTTATACCTTTCTTGTTCATTACATGGGATTGTGTGAAGACGACCCTTCTTGCGACAAAACCACAATGCGGTTATGCCTCTAAGTCGTGCCTCGACACGTGGGAGATATAGCCGCATCGTGGGCATTACAAGACCTAGGGCGATTTGAGGAAGCCCGTCGTTGTTATATACAAGGCAAGTTCTATAATGAAAAATTCTCACTAGTACATGAAAGTGACAAAATAGGAGACTCTTTATCATGAAGATCATGGTGCTACTTTGAAGCACAAGTGTGGAAAAAGGATAGTAACATTGTCCCTTCTCTCTTTTTCTCTCTTTTTTCTTTTTTCTTTTTTTCTTTTCTTTTTTCTTTTCTTTTCTTTTTTCTTCTCTTTGGCTTATTTGGCCTCTTTTTTTTAGTTTGTTTTATTTTTTGTCTATAGTCTTATCCCGACTTGTGGGGGAATCATAGTCTCCATCATCCTTTCCTCATTGGGACAATGCACTAATAATGAAGATCATCACATTTTTAGTTACTTACAACTCAAGAATTATAACTTGATACTTAGAAAAAAATATGACTCTATATGAATGCCTTTGGCGGTGTACCAGATGTGCAATGAATCAGGAGTGACATGTATGAAAGAATTATGAAAGGTGGCTTTGCCACAAATACGATGTCAACTACATGATCATGCAAAGCAATATGACAATGATGAAGCATGTCATAATAAATGGAACGGTGGAAGGTTGCATGGCAATATATCTCGGAATGGCTATGGAAATGCCATAATAGGTAGGTATGGTGGTTGTTTTGAGGAAGGTATATGGTGGGTGTATGGTACTGGCAAAAGTTGCGCGACACAAGAGAGGCTAGCAATGGTGGAAGGGTGAGAGTGCGTATAATCCATGGACTCAACATTAGTCATAAAGAACTCACATACTTATTGAAAAAATCTGTTAGTTATCGAAATGAAGTACTAGGCGCATGCTCCTAGGGGGATAGATTGGTAGGAAAAGACCATCGCTCGTCCCCAACTGCCACTCATAAGGAAGACAATCAAAAAATAAATCATGCTCCGACTTCATCATATAACGGTTCACCATACGTGCATGCTACGGGAATCACAAACTTTAACACAAGTATCTCTCAAATTCACAACTACTTACTAGCATGACTCTAATATCACCATCTTCATATCTCAAAACAATCATAAAGAATCAAACTTCTAATAGTATTCAATAAACTTTATATGAAAGTTTTTATTATATCCATCTTGGATGTCTATCATATTAGGACAAATTTATAACCAAAGCAAATTACCATGATGTTCTAAAAGACTCTCAAAATAATATAAGTGAAGTATGAGAGTTCATAAATTTGTTCAAAATAAAACCACCACCGTGCTCTAAAAAGATATAAGTGAAGCACTAGAGCAAATGCCAAACTACTCCAAAAGATATAAGTGAAGATCAATGAGTAGTCAAATAATTATTTAGCTATGTGAAGACTCTCTCTCATTTAAATATTTCAGATCTTAATATATTTTATTCAAACAACAAGCAAAACAAAATAAAATGACATTGCAAGAATAGCACATATCATGTGAAGAAGTAAAAACTTAGGCTCAACCAAAACTGACCAATAGTTGTTGAAGAAGAAAGGTGGGATGCCAACCGGGGCATCCCCAAGATTAGATACTTGAGACTTCTTGAAATATGAATTATGGATGCCTTGGGCATCTCCAAGCTTGAGCTTTTGTGTCTCCTTAATTCCTTTTATACCACGGTTTCCCTAAATCTTAAAAACTTCATCCACACAAAACTCAACAAGAACTCGTGAGATAAGTTAGTATAAATCAACGCAATAACCTTATCATTCTCTACTGTCGAAAATCACTAAAATTATTATTTAATATTGCCTACTAAATTCCTCTGCATATTTAACACTCCTATCCACAAATAGAATCATTAAACAGGCAAACATATGCAAACAATGCAAACATAACATCAATCTGTCTAAACAGGACAGTCTGTAAAGAATGCAAGAGGAATCATACTTCCCTAACTCCAAAAATTCTGAAAAATTACCACACTGTAGAAAATTTATTGTTACTCATGGTGTCAAATTTCAAGATTTTATCATGTTCTTCCTATTGACCAATATTCAAAAAATAACAGCAAACTTTCTGTTTTCGAAACAACAACGTATAAACTTGTAAAATAAGCATGGTAAAGGCTATACTTGACTTTTTTTATTGAACTAAAATACATAAAACATGTCTCTGAACAACACAAAGAAAATATAAACAAGAGAAAATGACACTCCAAGCAAAACACATATCATGTGGTGAATAAAAATATAGCTCCAAGTAAAGTTACTGTAAGTGCATCTAGTGCCACCCCTAGTTGGTTTTAGAGTATTGACGACAAAGTTGGTTGAGGGACTAATGCGTTTGTGAGAATTGCAGGATAACGCAGGTAGTGTCCCTCATTGATTCGGTTTACCTACCGGAGATGACCCCTAAAAATGTATGAAGACATTGACGACAATGGTGGTATGAGAAGATATTCATATTGAAGACTATGACATGAGAAGACATTGCGTGAAGACTATGGAGCACGAAGACTGTGTGGTTTCGTTGTTTCCTTTTCTTCTTTGTTGAGTCATAGGAACCACCGTACTGTTAAGTGGGGTCCAAGTGAACTAAGTCAGAGTGACTGAAGTGATGCTCAACCCAAATCCTATGTCTTCGAGCAAAGACAATGAGAGCAAATCTTATCCAGAGTTGGATGAGTCAGCTTTGCTTGTAGCCCAAGTAAAGTTGTTGTGTGTGTTTGAAATCTGACCGTTGGAACACGTGTCAGTTCCTTAGTGACCCAGGGTCATTTCGGACAAATCAGGTCGGGTTGCCTAGTGGCTATAAATATCCCACCCCCTACACCATAAATTGGTGGCTGCTCAGAGTTAGTATACGGCTTTTGTCGTTTGAGAGCAACCCACCTCGAAGCATTTGAGAGAGAGAAATCCTTGCGAGGACAAAGCCCAAACACCCAGAGCCAAAGAGTGTTAGGCATCACTGAAGTCTTTCTGTCTGTGTGACCTGAAGACTTATTACACTTGAGGACTATGTATCCTCCAGCCGGTTAGGCATCTCGTTCTGAGCATCCAAGAGTCATTGTGGATTGCCGGGTGAACGGAGTCTATGAAGGTTTGGAAGTCTACCTTGAAGACTTACCAGAGTGATTGGGCGAGGACTAAGTGACCTTAGCTCAAGGGGAATAAGGTGAAGACATGGTCTTCTGAGTTGAATCTCAGCCTCCCTAACCAGACGTACAGTTGTCACAACAACTGGAACTGGTCCAACAAATCCTGTGTCTTCAACAAGCAACTGGTTCTATATCTTCCCTCCTTTACCTTGAGTTTGTCTTCGTGAAGTCATTGCTTATCTATCTTATCTGATTGACTTCATTGCTTGACTACTATTGTTGATTGGCTTCATACTATCTTCCATCCTGATCCTACTACCTAGCTGCTATTAGTCTTCGTACGTTAACGCTATTGCATACTTGACTATGGCTTGCTTGTTGTAGTTTATCTTCCGCTACATATCAATTAGGTTATTTCTATTGTTTGTCTTCGAAACTTCCATGTTTTGAAGACTTTGATAAAAATCGCCTATTCACCCCCCCTCTAGTCGATAACTAGCACTTTCAATTGGTATCAGAGCAAGGTACTCCCTTGTTCTGTGTGATTCGGTTTAACCACCTGGAGTTTAGCTATGTCAACTGCAGGGATAATCAAAGTCTCCGCTGCTTGCCCCGTGTTCGATGGAACAGAATATCCCTACTGGAAGAATAAGATGTGCATGCATCTTGAAGCCATTGATGTCGACCTCTGGTATGTCGTCAAGAATCGCGTTCCCAAAACTGGTGAAGGTGTCACCCCTACTGATGTCAAGACGTTCATTCAACTGGACTCGACTGCAAATAACATCATCTGTGGTCATCTGACCAAAGGACAGTATGGCCGTGTGAGTGCTCTGGAAACGTCAAAGCTAGTCTGGGACTGGCTGTCCAAGGTCAATGAAGGCATCTCTACACAGAGAGACCAGAGGATCAGTGTTCTTCGCAATCTCTTCAATCGCTTCAAGAGAAACAACAATGAAACTGTCCAGCTCACGTTTGATCGCCTCACCGACATCACAAATGAGCTTCAGGCTCTCGGCGCCACTGAGATCACCAAGCATGAAATTGTCAAGACACTGCTGAGATCACTTGACACCTCCTTTGACACCCTTGCCCTCATGATACAAGAACGTCCTGACTTCAAGACACTCGATCCGTCTGATATACTTGAGAGGCTCAACACACACGAGTTCCAGCTTTCTGAGAAAAGAGATATCTATGGCCCCAACTATGGCCGAACTCGTGCTTTGAAGGCAAAAGTTGTTTCCTCATCTGAAGAAGAAGAATCTGACTGCGGTTCTGACGATCCTGAAGACATTGGAAGGGAGCTTGCTATGCTTGTGAATAAGTTCCAGAAATTCACCAAGAAGAAGGGCTTCAGAAAGTCTTCATGATCCAGTTCAAGAAATGATGAAGCTTCCACTCAAGACAACAAGAAGAGAACATGTCACAAGTGTAAGAAGCCTGGGCACTACATCTCTGAGTGTCCTCAGTGGGACAACGAGAAGAAGAAGAAGAAGAGCAAGGAATATGACTCCGATGACAAGAAGAAGAAGAAATCTTCGAAGTCTTCTTCCAAGTCCTCATCAAGGTCTTCATCTCACAAGAAGAGCTCATCTGGCAAGGCTCGTGCTTTTGTTGGCAAGGAAATGGATTCAGAGGAGGAGTCTGCTTCTGAGGAGGCAGAGGTGGAATATGAAGTTGAGTCCAACTCTAGCGTTGCAAGTCTGGCTCTGGCCACATCCTACGTCGCAAAGTCCATCTTCAACACTGAAGACAATGACTCCCACACCAACGCTGATGATGACAAGGACGATCTTGCTCCCACCTACTGCTTCATGGCACGCGGTGCCAAGGTAAAATCGCGCGATGCTTACTTTCAAACATCAAGTGAAGATGACTCTGATTGTGAATCTAAACCCAGCTACAAAACACTTGCTAAAATTGCTACTGAACAACAAAGGGCTATGGAACATACTCAAAAACTATTAGACAAAAGCGATGACCTGTGGGACGCGGAAATGACATGTTCACAGTCCTTAGTTGAAGACATAAAAAATCTTCATGCTAAGTATCAAGAACTTGAAAGTCTTCATGAGACGCTCTCAACCACTCATGAAAAGCTCTCCTATGATTATCTTCAAAGGAAGCAAGAGCTTGAGAAACTGAAAGTGACTCATGAAGATCTTCAAAAAGAGAATGAGTCATTTCGCGCTCAACAGATCAGTCCCGCTCAGGAAGGATTTGAACCACCTTGCTTGAAATGCATTGAGCGTGATAACGCTGCCTCTGTTGCTGAATCTTCCACTGCTGCTATTGTTGCTCTGTCTTCAACTACTGATGTGGTAACTAACCCCTCTGCAGAGGATACCACTGCTATTGCTGATGAAAATGCTAGGTTGAAGACATTGCTTGAAACAGGGATGTATAAAAGTCTGAAAGGGCATCAGACACTTTGTGATGTCCTCAAAAAGCAGATTTTGAACCGAAACCCTAGGAAAGAGGGTGTTGGGTTCGAGAGGAAAATGAATGCTGATGGTTCCTACTAGAAGCCTGAGTAGTATCCCAAAACCACATGGGTTGCTGCAAAGGAACCTTCAGTGGATCCATCTACTTTATCTGGATTTACCTGTGCTAATCCTATTATCATTGATGAATCCTTTGATGTAAACTATAAACTGTTCAAGAATCAGAATGCTGAAGTGTTTGCCAGGTATATTGGTACTAACTGCAGGAATGGGCCTCCTATGAAGAAGTTCTGGGTTCCCAAAAGCTGCCTTGAGAATCTTCTAGTGAATGTCATCATGACACCACCAGGGAAGAAGACAAACCCCAGACCAAAGGCATCATATGGTCCAACGGCTACTTACGAACACATGACTCACTTGAGTCACCCTAACGCCAATGTTTTGCAGGGAAATCATACTCAGACTCATGAATATGAGCGTGTGTCTTCAAATCGCTATGTTCATAGAACTAAGAACGTTTCTGCTTATTCACATGAGTATCATTCATCTCCTGCAAGGCTATTTGCTAGGGCTTCAAAGCCGAAATTCTCAGATGCTGCACTTAGACTCATTGCTTCTAAGCCACCCCTGAAAATGTGGGTGGTGAAGAAGAATTAACTCTCTTTTGCAGAATGTGGTCTCCAGCCAGCAATTAATGGCATCCGATATAATTGCTGGGGACCTAAAACACAAAGGGACGCATGATAAAATAACTTAATATGTATTCCACATATGAATCGCTTACCTGCCATACTGTGTGCTAACTTTCATCTATGCTGTGATAATCCAAGTGTGCATCAAATGCTTATGCTTCACAACATACATTGTGAAGCCTATCCCTCTAACTGCACTGTAGGGTACACCAAAAGCTTCAGAATGGATTATTGACAGCGGATGCACTAATCATAGGCGATAAAAGTCTTCTCATGGACTCAACCTTACGTCCATCCGACAAGAGTCAAATCACATTTGCTGACACTGGTAAAGGCAAAGTATTGGGTCTAGGTAGAGTTGCAATCTCAAAAGATCAACACATGGATAAAGTTATGCTTGTTGAATCCCTTGGATTCAACTTAATGTCTGTCTCAATGCTTTGTGACTTAAACATGATTGTGATATTTGGAAAATATCGTTGCCTTGTACTAATGGAATCTGACAAATCTCTAGTCTTTGAAGGGTATAGGAAAGGTGATCTATACATGGTAGATTTCTCAGCAGGTCCAAAACTTGCCGTATGTCTTCTTGCTAAAGCTTCAGAATGCTGGCTCTGGCATCGAAGGCTGGGGAACGCTGGCATGAGGAACTTGCACACTCTCGTCAAAAAGAAGCATGTCATAGGCATCGAAGGTGTCAAGTTCAAGAAAGATCATCTGTGTGGTGCCTGCGAAGCTGGAAATATGA
Source organism: Triticum dicoccoides (assembly GCF_002162155.2). Classification (NCBI taxonomy): domain Eukaryota; kingdom Viridiplantae; phylum Streptophyta; class Magnoliopsida; order Poales; family Poaceae; genus Triticum; species Triticum dicoccoides. The sequence goes on from NC_041391.1 coordinate 391,936,569, forward strand.
CAAGGGCCAAGCATCCTTTGAAGACAATCATGACAACATCTCAACCCTTCGAGCTGCTACACATGGACTTATTTGGACCTACCCACTACTCCACCCTCACAACAACGGCGTGTCTCTATGGCTTCGTCATTGTTGATGACTACTCAAGATACACATGGGTGCACATAATTCTCTACAAGACTGAAGTATAAGATGTCTTCAGACGATCTGCCAATCGAGCAATGAACAACTATGGCGTCAAGATCAAGCATATCAGAAGTGATAACGGCACTGAATTCAAGAACACCGGGCTTGATCTTTATATGGATACAATGGGAATCACTCATGAATTTTCTGCTCCATACACACCTCAGCAAAATGGCATTGTAGAGCGCAAGAACAGAACCCTCATCGAGATGGCTCGAACAATGCTTGATGAGTACAAGACACCAAGAAAGTTCTGGCCTGAAGCCATTGATACAGCTTGTCACATCATCAACCATGTCTACATCCATAAACTTCTGGGCAAAACATCCTATGAGCTCCTCACTGGCAAGAAGCCAAATGTCAGCTACTTCAGAGTCTTTGGTGCTAGATGTTGGATCAAGGATCCCCATCACAAGTCAAAATTTGAACCCAAAGCTCACGAAGGCTTCATGCTTGGCTATGGAAAGGATTCGCACTCTTACAGAGTCTTCAACCTCTTCCACTACAAAATCGTTGAAACAGTGGATGTGCGATTTGATGAAACCAATGGTTCACAAAGAGAAATTCTGCCAAGTACACTTGATGAAGCTCCTTCTTGTGAATCTATCAAGTTGATGGGAACTGGTGAGATCATGCCCTCTGAAGCACAGCCTGAAGAGGAACTTATCATTTCTGCACCAAACCAACCTGAAGACAATGCTCAGACCGAAGACAATACTTCCAATGATGACAATGATCAGCATGAGCAAGGTCTTCGTCCAGTTCATCCTCGTGTTGCAAATGAAGTACAAATTGAGAAGATAATTGACAGCATCAATGCGCCTGGTCCGCTTACTCGTTCAAGAGCAACACAGCTAGCAAATTTCTGTGGGCATTTTTCATTTGTGTCAATATCAGAACCCAAGAAAGTTCCTGAAGCTTTTATGGAACCTGAATGGATTCAAGCCATGCAAGAAGAACTTCAACAGTTCAAGCTGAATAATGTTTGGGAACTTGTCAAGCGACCTGACCCTCGCAAGCATAACATTATTGGAACAAACTGGATATATCGAAACAAGCAAGATGAGCATGGTCAAGTCGTCAGAAACAAAGCACGTCTTGTGGCTCAAGGATATACTCAAGTTGAAGGAATTGACTTCGATGAAACATTTGCTCATGTTGCTAGGCTTGAAGCTATTCGCATACTGCTAGCCTATGCTAATCATCACAACATCTTGCTATATCAAATGGATGTAAAGAGTGCATTTCTCAATGGCAAGATTGAAGAAGTATATGTTGCACAACCACCTGGCTTTGAAGATCCAAAACATCCTGATATGGTGTACAAACTCAACAAAGCGCTGTATGGCCTCAAACAAGCTCCTCGTGCCTGGTATGATACAATCAAAGACTTCCTGAAGAGCAAAGGCTTCAAACCTGGATCCCTCGATCCCACACTCTTCACGAAGACATATGATGGTGAACTGTTTGTGTGCCAAATATGTGGATGACATAATCTTCGGCTGCACCAACCAGAAGTACAGTGATGAGTTTGGGTACATGACGCAAAAGCAATATCAAATGTCCATGATGGGAGAGCTGAAGTTTTTCCTTGGTCTTCAAATTCGTCAGCAACAAAATGGCATCTTCATATCTCAAGAAAAATACCTCAAAGATTGTCTGAAGAAGTTTGGAATGGAAGACTGCAAAGGTTACACGACGCCAATGCCAGCCAAACATCATCTTGGTCTCGACGACAATGGTAAAGAGTTCGATCAAAAGGTATACCGCTCCATGATTGGTTCTTTACTTTACCTATGTGCATCTAGGCCAGATATTATGCTTAGTGTTTGCATGTGTGCTCGATTCCAAGCGACGCCAAAGGAATCGCATCACTTAGCTGTGAAGCGAATTCTTTGATATTTGGCTTACACCCCAACACTCGGATTATGGTATCCAAAGGGCTCAAGGTTTGATCTGGTTGGATTCTTGGATGCTGATTATGCTGGTGACAAAGTGGATCACAAGTCTACATCAGTCACATGTCATTTTCTTGGTCGATCACTTGTCTGTTGGTCTTCAAAGAAGCAGAACTGTGTGTCACTCTCAACTGCTGAATCTGAATACATTGCTGCTGGATCTTGTTGTGCTCAACTTCTATGGATGAAGCAAACTCTTAAGGACTATGGCATCAATCTGAAGCAAGTCCCTCTCTTCTGCGACAACGAAAGTGCCATCAAGATTGCCAACAATCCAGTCCAGCACTCAAAGACAAAGCACATTGAAATACGTCATCACTTTCTCAGAGATCATGTTATGAAGAAAGATATAGATATCATGCACGTCAACACTGAAGAGCAACTGACAGATATCTTCACAAAGCCCTTGGATGAGAAAAGGTTTTGCATGTTATGGTGTGAGCTAAATATCTTGGAATCCTCTAATGTCCTGTGATCAGGCACACATCCTAACACTTATGCATGTTGATGACTTAGATATGCAACACACAAAGTAATGTATATCTTCAATCAATGAAGATTTACACTCTGAGTGTGAATACATTAACATGGAATTTGACTTCGGAGCGCCACGATAATTGTGCGCCGTGTCTGGGTCTAATACTTCCTATACGGTGGGTAACGCCACCACCAAATTTCTCTGTTTGAAGTGTTTCACTCATGGCGTTATTTTGCAAAGATTTCGCATTTGGTTTGTCTTCAGTTTCAATTTATCTTCGTGATTTTTCTGCGCTATAATGATTTGATTGCATATATATACTAGTGTTCTGTCCTCTACAACATTCACTAATAGCTATGTCCTCACTGTTGAATACTTTGAACTAAGTGAATGTTATCGGACCCTAATCTCTCTATGCTTACTATCTCAAACTCTATCTGTCCAAATCATATGCATTCTATTGAAACTATCGAATGTCTTCTCTGCATCCTTGTCAGCAGAAGACACAGAGATAAAACATCAAGTCCTATTTAAATGAATCATCTAAATTGTCGATATCCGGAGAAGCCGGAACGAACATCCGACATACTTGGCGGGCGTGGGAACGTGGGACAATTCTAAGTATGTTGCATGCTTGCAACGTACCCCTCAGATGTGAACCGCCAGGGGCACCAGCGTAATTGTGCTATGTCTCTCACCTACTTATAAATACTTGTCCCCTGTGGTAAAGAAATCCTTCTTCCACCTCTCCACCTCCGTTAAAACCCTAGCGCCACCGCTAGCTCGCGACGACGCTGGCGATGAAGCGCTTAGCTGCCGTGACTTCTCCGACGCCGTCCTCACACCGGCCGCGGACATCGTCCTCTCCGCCGTTGCCGTAGGTGTCCTCCGTCACCAAGTTAGGGCACGGTGGGCTGAACTGCTTGGTCTCTCATTCTTCCCATCTAGCAGTTCGTCGTGCGGTAACTATAACTCTATTTTTACCACCTTTTTGATCTTCATAGATTCATCCTACTTACCGAAAGTGGTTTCTGCCTACTCAATGTTAGATCTATTCTATCTGCATCTCATAATGCCTAGTCTATTCACTTAGATTTCCTATCTAGTTTGATTCCTCACTTGTACTTATTCACGGATTGGTACAAATCTGGAACCAACTCACCACATATAAGTGAATGTCTTTGCATCATGAGGTCAATATCTTCAAACTGATTTATCTTCAAAATCTTCTGAGAATGCATATGACCTCTTCCCCTTCCCTCGCATCTCTAATGCTGTCACAGGTACATGTCCGTGGGAGAATCCCTTGGTTCTCATAGTCTACATTCGTTTGCAGAATACTTACAACATCATATCAATTCTCCTGAAGCCAGTTCCTACTTGACCAGCAAGCGTAAATCTCTGAAGCCTCTGAATGTATTGAAGCCATTCAGCTTGAAGTTCATGGCTGCAGAAAAATCAGCAAGGAAGGGTGGCAGACAGCATCGTGGGGGAACTTCGAAGGATCTGGCAGAAATGTATAAAACAGATCCTGAAGAAGATTACAATCAGCGCAAGACTCAAATCCAATGGATTCGACGCTATTGGGATGAACAGTGGTACAAGTACAAGTTCATCACCCAGGAGTACGCAGAGAAAAATGCTATCAAGGGCCCTTGGGGCGATATTCTCTATCGAGGCCTTCCCCCCAAGAACAAAGCTGAAGCCATTGCGCAAGAATTCTATCCTTGCATGGTCTGTGGGCCACAGCCTGAAGAAGCCGACCCATCATCATTGCTCTGGTGTCGCGATGACAATCTCTTCAAGCGCAACTTCCAGTTTGCTATGTCTTCAGCAAAGGAAAACAAGAAGTCATGGGGATTAGACTTCAATCCTGGTCCCTCTGCTCCCCGTGAGGATGGGACACGTGAAGCTGAAGAGAATAGAATTGGCCCCTTTGCAAACCTTGATAGTCTCATCTCCTACGTCTTGGTTCATGGTGCCAGAGTGGATCATTCCAACAATGATGCTGATTCTCATGAAGCCCCTGCTCCTACTCCAAGGTCGAAGAAGCCAAAGAAGGTTAAGGTTTCATCATCAGCCGCACCTCCAAAAGCTTCTTGTGTGAAGCCACTGGCCACTGCACCTCCTGAAGCCAGTGTGCAGTCTAAAGATCAATCCCGTATCTCCAAGGAGACGGAGAAGAAAAAGCAACTTGTCAGGCATACTGGTCAAGCCTTGACTCCTGCCGCCATTCTGCGTGAAGAACCCATTGATCTGTCAAGTGATGAAGATCTTGCTGATGATGCTCTTGAGCAGCTGATAAAGAGCAAGGAAGAAGCAGAAATCTTCAACAACTTGCCTCTCTTTGATGTGGCCATCATCCACAATTTCATTGATGAGTGGTTCGACACCCCAAACGTCAGCTTTGAAGACTTACAACTTCCAATTGGCCTCAGCGTCTCTTTCAATGGCGCCATTGCTTCTGAGCTGGCTCTTGCTCAGCGAATCGTTGAGCTCAAGCACAAGATTGATTATGAAAAGGCTCAATTCAAGAAGCATATGGCCAAGGTGAGTGTTCAAGATGTCAAGAACTTTAAGGTCATGTTGCATGAGCTTAAAGAAGCTTTTCTGAAGAAGCGCCAAGAAGCTCAAGGCTCTCGTGAGCGCATGAAGAGTTTGGCTGATAAGTGTGTGCTTGCCTACAATGAGGCTGAGAAGCACAAGTCACTTGGCCGTCCTGGCATTGACCCCAGGATGGCAGCCAAGAAAAAGAAGAAGCTTCCTGCTGATCAGCCTGTGCCTTCAAGCCAGGAAGCTCCACGTATTATCTTCCCAAGTAGCATGACTGGCTCGAAGCCAAAGGTCACCACAACTGCTTCAGAACAGAAGAAGACGAGGGCTGCAGAGGCAGAAGCCAGAAAGAGGAAGAATACTGAAGCCTCTGATGCGGCTCCCTCCAAGAAGAAGCGCAAGACCAAGAAGAATCGGGCTGCTCCCATAGAGCCCCTTTTTGTTGAACCCATCTCAGTGATTCATCCTGCATCTGCATCCCAAGAACTTCACATGACTGTTCATGAGCCTGCTTCCACAGAGGCTCCTGATGCTAAAGATATTCCAACAGCTGAACCCACCGCTGCTGAAGACATTTGTCATCATGACAATGTTGAAGATGATGAAGTTCTTCCTCAGATCGAATACAATGTGGTATCATCGCCTATTCGTACGAACAGTGAACTCATCAGCATTGGTTGTCCTCTGACGCCAATTGCACATGATGATTCATGGGCTGATCGCCCACAAGAACAAGACTCCCCCAACACTCCCCAACAACAACAAGTCACAACATCCGTACAAGCTGAAGAGGATGAGGGCCTGCCCACTCCTTCTCCAAAAGCGTCGCCAGTACTTCAAAGGCTTCGCAAAGGACCAACGCCTCAAGCTCCTCTTCCGAGCGTTCCAGAAGGAGAAGTGCATCATCAACCTGTTGCACATCAAGTGTTTTCAGAAGCCACTCCTGCTGTGAATGTCTCTGCGTCTGAAGCACCTGCTGCTGAAGACAATCCGGCTGCATCAGCCGATGAAGAACGTCAAGAAGAACGTGTCTCTACTCCCCCCATTCCTGAAGAATAGTTCATGAAGTGAACGTGTCAATGCCTGACCCTCCATCTCCTCAAGTGGAGGTTGAAAATCCTGAAGCTGCCACAACCAACGCAAGTGAAGCCGATGACATTGTCATGACTAAAGCTAATGTGGAGCTTGTAACAACCAGTGTGCCTGAAGCTAATGAGGCCACTGCACCTGAAGCTAATGAGGCTACTACTTCGGAAGCACCTGTTGTGCAGCCTGAAGCCTCAGTTGCCGCCACTGCTCCTGTTCCGCCACCAAGGCCCTATACAATTGAGCAGGCATATAACCACGGAGAGCTAACAACAGTCAGATGGCCCGTTCTGGTCACTCCGCCTAATGTCTCTGGTCCTCAGTTTGACTATCATGTTGAGCATAGGCCTAAAGTCCAGAAGCCCAAGCCAAGACTGCCAAGGTTTCCAGGTACTACAAACTCAGCAGGGTCCTTCAATGCAAATGGCTTCAAGAGCCACAACACATTCTTTGACAGCTCAAAGAACCCCTACACGAAACCAAGAATATCATCAGATCGGTTCTGGAGCCATCCGCAACGAAGCTATTACTCCTGTGTTCTGTATGATCAAGGGCGCATCTTCCCTCATATGCGCCTCGACACTGAAGCCATTACTGGACTCCCCTGCTTAGAAGAAGCACTTGACTGCTTTCGTGATGCTGGGCTGCTCAGTTTTGTCACAGATAAAGAACACTGGAATGAAGAACTATTGCTTCAATTCTATGCCACACTGCACATTCGCGGCTACAACAGAGATACAAAGACTTGGGTTCTCGAGTGGATGACCAGAAACATTCATCATGAAGCCAAAGCTATGGATATCATCGAGCTTACAGGCCTGTCCACTCCCGGAGAACTCTATGAACCTGGCTGTCAACATCATCGCAATGCCCTGGAAAGCATCTTTCATAGGCCTGAACCCAATATGAGTCAGATGCTGAGCATGATGAAGCCTTTGCCCCGTGACGCTGAATATCCAATAGAGTTCTTTGTTGAAGACCTTGAGTATCTGCCACGCACCATATATCACATCATCAGGTGGACTCTATGGCCTATCAAAGGACATTCATCAGCGGCAAAGCTTGAAGGAGCTATGAAGACTTTGGTCTTCTACATTTTCAATGGCATCAACTTCAATGCACAAGATTTCTTCATCAGACAACTTGCTGCCTCCGGCTCTGCTCTTTGGTCTGAAGTTTTATGCTCCATGGGTCATGCGCCTCATAAAGCGACACTCTACTGTCAACTATCAACCTTCTGCTCGCAATCATGTGATTTTTCTACCTGAGGTTGATATGTCAGTTGAAGCTATATATCCTGACCCTGCCAAGAAGCCTCTTTGTCTTCAGAATGCCGAGCACCAAAGCTTCACTCAACCCATTGAAGGTGTCAAGCAGCTACACGAATCTATTCATTGGCTGGAAATACTTGTCTGCCTCATCGAGCACCTACTGAAGCCACTGAAAGCACCATTGCCCAAAGGCCTCGGAAGCATTATCACGTTCTCAATGATCGAGAACTTCTTGTGGCCCTTCATCAGAAATAGGATAAACATCACTTTTGGCTCAAGAGACAGATGCAAAGCCTCTTGGTGGATGTCAATCGCATTCGCAACCTTGCCACCAAGAATGCCTTTGTTGCTCACGAAACTTGCCGGCGATCATGGAAGAGTTTGACCCTGCTTAGTGCTGAAGCAGATCTTCAAGACGATGGCTTCAAAGAAAGATTTCAGTTTGACTCCACTCCTCCACGGAATGCTGTCTTACGAAGAACTCCATCTCTTGAAGACTTTGGATATTCTTCCTCCGCGGCAACGGTAAATGCCAGAGTGATCAATGATGAAGATGATGCTACTTCACCACCTCCTACTACTACTGCGCGCATCGACATTGCACCAAGTTCATCTGCACCGCCACCCAATGACAACAACCCTGCTGCTTCACCTACTCATCAAGAAGACGAGTAGATGCTCTATGTCTTCAAACCTTTTTGGTCATTCCTGACAAAAGGGGGAGAAGCGTATGAGTTGATAGTCTTCAAGCGGGTTCATATGGGCGGTTGCGTTATATTTTGCCTCGTGCTTACAACTCTTGCGTTTTGAAACATTTGGTTCTCTGAGTTGCAACACTTAAACTTGATGGTCGTCTGCTACTTATTTGCATTTTCCATGTGCGATGATAACTTCCGCACTTAGATCATCCTGCAGACATCCATTTTTCATTATGCATGTCATCCTATATGCTATATCATTTCATGCATGATGAATTATCTTCATAAGTTGAAGTGGAGCTCCACAAGTACAACCTACCATGTGCATTTGCATTTCAAAAGAAAAATTATTTATATGCACATCTTCAGGGGGAGCCCTTGCTACTTATGAAGACAAATTCCTATCCTTTACAATTTCACATACTTTATCCCCGTTGAAAACTTCAACCAGTTTGTCATCAATCACCAAAAAGGGGGAGATTGTAAGTGCATCTAGTGCCACCCCTAGTTGGTTTTGGAGTATTGATGACAAAGTTGGTTGAGGGACTAATGCGTTTGTGAGAATTGCAGGATAACGCAGGTAGTGTCCCTCATTGATTCGGTTTACCTACCGGAGATGACCCCTAAAAATGTATGAAGACATTGACGACAATGGTGGTATGAGAAGATATTCATATTGAAGACTATGACATGAGAAGACATTGCGTGAAGACTATGGAGCACGAAGACTGTGTGGTTTCGTTGTTTCCTTTTCTTCTTTGTTGAGTCATAGGAACCACCGTACTATTAAGTGGGGTCCAAGTGAACTAAGTCAGAGTGACTGAAGTGATGCTCAACCCAAATCCTATGTCTTCGAGCGAAGACAATGAGAGCAAATCTTATCCAGAGTTGGATGAGTCAGCTTTCCTTGTAGCCCAAGTAAAGTTGCCGTGTGTGTTTGAAATCTGACCGTTGGAACACGTGTCAGTTCCTTAGTGACCCAGGGTCATTTCGGACAAATCAGGTCGGGTTGCCTAGTGGCTATAAATAGCCCACCCCCTACACCATAAATTGGTGGCTGCTCAGAGTTAGTATACGGCTTTTGTCGTTTGAGAGCAACCCACCTCGAAGAATTTGAGAGAGAGAAATCCTTGCAAGGACAAAGCCCAAACACCCAGAGCCAAAGAGTGTTAGGCATCACTGAAGTCTTTCTGTCTGTGTGACCTGAAGACTTATTACACTTGAGGACTGTGTATCCTCCAGCCGGTTAGGCGTCTCGTTCTGAGCATCCAAGAGTCATTGTGGATTGCCGGGTGAACGGAGTCTGTGAAGGTTTGGAAGTCTACCTTGAAGACTTACCAGAGTGATTGGGCGAGGACTAAGTGACCTTAGCTCAAGGGGAATAAGGTGAAGACACGGTCTTCTGAGTTGAATCTCAGCCTCCCTAACCAGACGTACAGTTGTCACAACAACTGGAACTGGTCCAACAAATCCTGTGTCTTCAACAAGCAACTAGTTCTATCTCTTCCCTCCTTTACCTTGAGTTTGTCTTCGTGAAGTCATTGCTTATCTATCTTATCTGATTGACTTCATTGCTTGACTACTATTGTTGATTGGCTTCATACTATCTTCCATCCTGATCCTACTACCTAGCTGCTATTAGTCTTCGTACGTTAACGCTATTGCATACTTGACTATGGCTTGCTTGTTGTAGTTTATCTTCCGCTGCATATCAATTAGGTTATTTCTATTGTTTGTCTTTGAAACTTCCACGTTTTGAAGACTTTGATAAAAATCGCCTATTCACCCCACCTCTAGTCGATAACTAGCACTTTCAGTTACCGATGAACGAAGACGAAAGAGGGGATGCCATCCGGGGCATCCCCAAGCTTAGGCTCTTGGTTGGCCTTGAATATTACCTTAGGGTGCCTTGGGCATCCCCATTCTTAGGCTCTTGCACTCCTTATTCCATAGTCCATCGAATCTTTACCCAAAACTTGAAAACTTCACAACACAAAGCTCAACAGAAAACTCGTAAGCTCCGTTAGTATAAGAAAATAGAATCACCACTTAGGTACTATTGTGAACCCATTCTAAATTCATATTGGTGTTATGTCTACTGTATTCCAACTTCTCAATGGTTCATACCCTCCGATAATACTCATAGATTCATTAAAATAAGCAACCAACACTTAGAAAACAGAATTTGTCAAAAACAGAATAGTCTGTAGTAATCTGGAAACTTTCCATACTTCTGTAACTCCAAACATTTTGAAAAATTAGGACAATCTAGGAAATTTGTATATCAATATTGTGCAAGAAATTCAGATCAAAAGCACGTTCCAGTTAATTTTCAAATTTCCTGGACTGAGTGCAAAAGTTTTTGTTTTTGCACAGAATCAAGTCAACTATCATCCACACTATCCCAGAGGCTTTACTTGGCACTTTATTGAAACAAAAGCTATAAAACATGATTACTACTGTAGAATAATCATGTGGACACACAAAAACAGTAAGGATAAATATTGGGTTGTCTCCCAACAAGCACTTTTCTTTAATGCCTTTCTAGCTAGACATGCTGATGTCAATGATGCTCACATAATAGATAAGAACTGAAACATAACTGGAGCATCATGAAGCATATTACTAGCACATTTAATTCTAACGCACTTCCTATGGACAGGGATTTTGTGAGCAAACAATTTATGGGAGCTAGAATCAACTAGCATAGGAAGGCAAAACAAGCATAACTTCAAGATTTTCAACACATAGAGAGGAAACTTGATATTATTGCAACTCCTACAAGCATATATTCCTCCCTCGTAATAATTTTCAGTAGCATCATGAATGAATTCAACAATATAACCATCACATAAAGCATTATTTTCATGATCCCCAAGCATAGAAATTTTATTACTCTCCACATAAGCAAGATTCTTCCCATTCGGAATAGTGGGAGTAAGCTTAACAAAATAACTATCATGTGAGGCATAATCCAATTGAATATTAAAATCACGATGACAATTTTCATGGTTATCATTATTCTTTATAGCATACATGTCATCACAATAATCATCATAGATAGCAACTTTGTTCTCATAATAATCAATCGAAACCTCTTCCAAGATAGTGGAATCATTACTACATAAAGTCATGACCTCTCCAAATCCACTTTCATAATTATCAAAATAAGATTCAACACCCTCCAAAATAGTGTGGTCATTACTTCCTAAAGTTGACACTCGTCCAAACCCACTTTCATCAATATAATAATCATAAATAGGAGGCATGCTATCATCATAATAACTTTTCTCATCAAAACATGGGGGACTAAAAATATCATCTTCATCAAACATAGCATCCCCAAGCTTGTAGCTTTGCGTATCATTAGCATCATGTATATTCAAGGAATTCATACTAACAACATTGCAATCATGCTCATCATACAAAGATTTTATGCCAAACATTTTATAGAGTTCTTCTAACACTTGAGCACAATTTTCCTTTCCATTATTTTCACGAAAGACATTATAAAGATGAAGCATATGAGGCAACCTCAATTCCATTTTTTGGTAGTTTTCTTTTATAGACTAAACTAGTGATAAAACAAGAAACTAAAAGATTCAATTTCAAGATATAAAGATATACCTTCAAGCACTAAGCTCCCCGGCAACGCGCCAGAAAAGAGCTTGATGTCTACTACGCAACCTTCTTCTTGTAGACGTTGTTGGACCTCCAAGTGCAAAGGTTTGTAGGACAGTAACAAATTTCCCTCAAGTGAATGACCTAAGGTTTATCAATCCGTGGGAGGCGTAGGATGAAGATGGTCTCTCTCAAACAACCCTGCAACCAAATAACAAAGAGTCTCTTGTGTCCCCAACACACCCAATACAATGATAAATTGCATAGGTGCACTAGTTCGGCGAAGAGATGGTGATACAAGTGCAATATGGATGGTAGATATAGGTTTTTGTAATCTAAAATATAAAAACAGCAAGGTAGCAAGTGGTAAAAGTGAGCGAAAACGGTACTGCAATGCTAGGAAACAAGGCCGAGAGTTCATACTTTCACTAGTGCAAGTTCTCTCAACAATGATAACATAATTGGATCATATAACAATCCCTTAATGTGCAACAAAGAGTCACTCCAAAGTCACTAATAGCAGAGAACAAACGAAGAGATTATTCTAGGGTACGAAACCACCTAAAAGTTATTCTTTTCGATCAATCCATTGGGCTATTCCTATAAGTGTCACAAACAGCCCTAGAGTTCATAGTAAAATAAAACCTTAAGACACACAACAACCAAAACCCTAATGTCACCTAGATACTCCAATGTTACCACAAGTATCCACGAGTTTGATTATATGATATGCATCACTCAATCTCAGATTCATCTATTCAAACCAACACAAATAACTTCATAGAGTGCCCCAAAGTTTCTATCGAAGAGTCAAGACGAAAACGTGTGCCAACCCCTATGCATAGATTCCCAAGGTCACCGAACACGCAAGTTGATCACCAAAACATACATCAAGTGGATCACGTGAATATCCCATTGTCACCACAGATAAGCACATGCAATACATACATCAACTGTTCTCCAATCCTCAAAGACTCAATCCTATATGATAACTTCAAAGGGAAAACTCAATCCATTACAAGAAGGTAGAGGGGGAGAAACATCATAAGATCCAACTATAGTATCAAAGATCGCGATACATCAAGATCGTGCCAAATCAAGAGCACGAGAGAGAGAGAGAGAGAGAGAGAGAGAGAGAGAGAGAGAGAGAGATCAAACACATAGCTACTGATAAATACCCTCAGCCCCGAGGGTGAAGTACTCCCTCCTCGTCATGGAGAGTGCCGGGATGATGAAGATTGCCACCGGTGATGGATTCCCCCTCCGGTAGGGTGCTGGAACAGGGCCCCGAGAGGTTTTTCATGACTATAGAGGCTTGCAGCGGTGGAAATCCCGATCTTGGTTATGTTTTAGAAGTTTGGGGATATATAAGAGGTGTTGGCGTCGGGAACAAGTCAAGGGGGGGGGGGGTACTCGAGTCAGCCACGAGGTTAGGGGCGCGCCTAGGGGGTAGGGTGTGCCCTCCACCCTCGTGGTTGACACGGGACTCTTCTAGTCCATCTCCGATGCTCTGTGGCCTTCTTCTGGTCCAAAAGTAATCTCCCTAAATTTTCAGGTCAGTTGGACTCCGTTTGATATTCCTTCTCTGCAAAATCCAAAAACAAGGAAAAAACAGAAACTGGCACTAGGCTCTAGGTTAATAGGTTGGTCCCAAAAATCATATAAAATAGCATATAAATCCGTATAAAACATCCAAGATGGATGATATAATAGCATGGAACAATCTAAAATTATAGATACATCGGAGACGTATCAAAGTGTCCACTTTCATTACAATAAATCACGCGTCATAGAAGTGCTTTCATCAAGGGTGACCAACACGTGGCATCCACAGTAACGGGTCACTGTTAAGCTATCGGGTCTGGTTCTGGATCCGGTAACCCGTTAACAGCCACGACTAATGGCGATTTTCCATGTGTAAAATTCTCATTGGCCAATGGAACCACATGTCAGCTCGGTGTTGGCACAGATATCACTCATCCAATGGGCGAGATGCGCTTATGATATGTTGACACATGGACCGACCCAAAAGTGGCCCATAAAGATTAAATGGGCTGGCCCAACTAAAGGCCCACAAGATTTTTCAGACCATAATGGGCCGGCCTAGCTAAAGGCCCACAATATTTTCCAGACCATAATGGGCCGGCCCAGCTAAAGGCCCACAAGATTTTGCAGACCATAATGGGCCGGCCCAGCTAAAGGCCCACAAGATTTTGAAGACACTAGTGGGCCGGCCCATTAACAGGCTGCCTTGTTTTGGGCCAAATGTCGGCCCATATTTGATCCGGTTCATTAACAGCCTGCCATGTTTTGGGCCTAATAAGGGCCCATATGAGATCCGGCCCATTAAATAGTTTACCACGTTCTGGGCCATATTATGTATGGCCCATATCAGATCCGGCCATTTAAGAGCCTTTGGGCTAAATTATGGCCCATATCAGATTCGACCCGTCAACTGGACCCTTTGCTTTTGCGCCCACTTGAGGCCCGGTTAGGATTTCTATTTGCTAAAGGCCCATTTAGCAATACGACCTGATATTAGTTTTAGCCTATTAAAGGCCCGTTTAACATTTTGGCCCTATATTTATTTCAGCCTATTAAAAGCTCGTCATATAGTTGGGCCTAACTATGGCCCGCTTTGCATCCGGCTTGCTCACAGCCGATAATCCGATTGGGCCAAACAAGGACCGAGACAATTTTGGCCTATTAACGGCCCGTCATGTGATTGACACAATCATGGGCTGGGGTTTATATCGGCCTGCTATCGGCCCGTGAGCTGTTCGGCACGTTTCAAGCCCAACCTACTTTTGAGCCTCATAAAAGCCCATTGAATTTTCTTGTGAAAATAGGGCCAGCGGTTTACTCGGCCTATTAAAGGCCTGAAACTACTAGTGGGCCAGTTTACATTAAGTCCTGTCAACGGACCAAGATGACTGGGCCCATGATGCGGCCCTTATATAGTGATTTGCATGACGACCCGATTATGTACCATAATTTTACGGTTTGGCCGGTTTACTTTTCATGGAGCGAAGACAGGATATATATACAGTAAAATAACTGCAGCATCGTGAATAAGAAAAAAAACCTAGACTATACAATAAAGAAATTATGGCATATTACATCCACTGGGCATCATAGTTCGCCACTATGATAATAAAGCACAAGCAGGCAGCAGATTACATACACTGGGCATCAAAGATCGCCACTAGTGCAAATAAACACGCCGGCAAAATAACATACAAAACCAACAACACTTCAATAGAGTTCAAGAAAGGTTAGCCCTGCTCGGGAGTTGCAGCGCAAGCAGCTGAGCAAGATGATGAGATTACGCTTGTTTGATGCTTATATCCTCCTCACTCTGAAAGAGAAACAAGCAGACAGATGACAGGTTTTGCACATATAAGTATCAGTGCTGACAATTCATCACATTTCTTATTAACGAATAAAGTGACGCAGTTTAAAATAGCATTAACACAATATGGTATTGTTTAGGTTAAGACATGGCAGGAAATGACATTGTGAAGGAGTTGGCAGCTTCACGACACCACTGGATTACAGATCAAGAACTCATAAGTATCAATGGTAAGTGTTCTATCAATTTATCCCATTTCAGATTGGCAAATAAAGAGACGGTTTAAATAATAGTAGAATGATATGACATTGTTCATAGTTAAGACATTGCAGAATATGACATTATGCTGTGGTGGGTAGGTTCACCACACCACTGGATTACGGATCAAGAACAGAAGCATACATGCAGTGCAAAAGAAGATCACTTGCTCTGTATAGTTAAATATACATGGTATGAAGAAGGAACTTGGTTGTAAACTGAAAACTTAAATTGAGAAGGACAAAATTTTCTTTATGAACTACGTAATAAACTTTAAACATGCAATTTGATGCAAACTCCAAAAATAAACAGCTCTTGCAGCCATGCCTAACAAGAAATAAATGGCTGATTTAGAGAGTATAGCATTATTATGGGACCTTCATTTCTTGTTCAAATATTTTTATTTATATGTTAGGATCATGATAGTTAATATAGAAAAAATGTAGAGTAGTTTTTTGTTATCTAGATGTTGTGTCGGGAAGCGTGGGCAATAAATTAAGATGATTAATTATGTATGGACAAAGAAGGTGATTGATGACAAGTTAAATCTACGGAAAAGAGCTGCTAGAGGGATGCGTGGTGTTTGTAAGAATATAGAGGAAAATAGATATTTGTATTTGTGTTGTGATAAAATATTCCATGCAATGCTCATTTGGTGAGAAAAATGGGAATTGTTTACAAATTCATTGTTGGCCCATGGCAACGCACGGGCATTCTACTAGTACACAACAATGTTTTGAAGGCTTGAGAAGGACAAACTTACATTAGTGGTGAAGACCGGCTCTATAAAGCCCTTGTCCATGCTGATGGGGGGTGGCAATTCAAGAAGTTTACCACAAAATCTTCTTCATAAGCATTGCCTTTATTCTACATTTTATTAAGAGTAAATATAGATGTGATAATATAATAAAAAATGGAGAGTATTTAAGATAAGATGAAGAGTGATGCTATATAACCAAGTATCTATAAATGTAAGTACAACAATACAGGCAAAAGGTACAACCAAGTGCAATGCAGAGCTAAACTTCTTCAGTACCATCGGTGTTATCCAATGTTATGGTAAGAGTAAATATAGATTTGATGAGTAGAAAATGGAGGGCAAAGGAAAATAAGCTGTAGAGTGATGGTACATGAACAACTAGCTGTCAATATAAGTATACTGATAAAGGACAGCAGGTACTTACAAGAACAATGCAGAGCTAAACTTTTTCATTGGCATTGGATATATTCTACACTAATGTAACCATTAATACAGACTCAGATAATTTGGAGCTAACAATTGATAAGCAAGCTATCATTTATACTGCTGTCACGTAATGAACCAGGTATGAATGCAAGTACAGTGATACAGGATAATAGGTACTAACAAGAGCAAAGCAGAGGGCAGCATATTTGTGACATCCTGTCGTCCTTTTCAAACCGGAATTCTTCTTCGAGAAGATTTCTTGCAAAAGAGATACGTAATGCACATGCAGAAAAGTAGAAGTTCAAATTGTCATGTGATATAATAGACAGTACCTCATCCTAGGAATGAGACTAGTGCATAACGAGGTTTTTGATTCAATGTCTTCTAAATTTAGCACAAGAGACTTCACCGGAAATTCGTTTATAGACTTGCCATCAAAGTGTGATTTCCTCAGGTAACATCGATACTGCTGCAATGCTTCCTTGAAAAGTGCAAGCAAGCTTTGCTTGTCATGACTATCCAGATTGACCCTCGCCTACTTACAACAATGTAATGTAAATCATTGATGTGTTCAATTAATAGAAAACGGGAAAATAATCACCATGAATAATAGACTTACACGTAAGTGGGACAGGAAGATGTGAAAATGGTATTTGTCTTCACTATAACCTTCCCATGATTGGAATATATGCACGTAGTCCCTAACAACATTGAAAGCATTGTCTTTTAAGTAGGGAATAACTGGAATGGGGTTCCAATCTGCAGGAATTGGCCGTCTCTGCAGTTGGGATAGGTCTTCGGCCAGTGGAGTTGCTGTAATTTTTGCTGGAGTGGGATTTTTCTGTGGTACGGCTGGTGCTATGGCAACTGAAATCGGCATATATTTTGCGGGAGTGCATGTCCTGTGTGGTGGGGCTAGTGGTGTGGCCAATGAAGTATGGGTACAGTCTGCTGGAGTCGGTCCTACGTTTTGTGTCACTGGTTGTAGAGCCAATATAAGTGGGGTGCTGTCTGATTTCTCCGATACCACCACGATTTTCAAGGACTTTGCTGGTGCTCCTTCAGGTTCGGCAATCACCCTCTTCCAGATTTGAGTGGAAAAACATAGTATGATGACAGATGGAATATGTATTAATAATGGATGGGCATGGCATCTTGACATATATGACCAGTAAACTAAGTAGATGGCGGTGCAACAAAGTAGAAGAAATGCAAGACACTGTATGCAAGATACACACACTCAATAAAACCTTGCCAAATTAGAACATGCACCTTGATGGGTGAACATGACAGACCATCTGCCTTCGACTCCTCGAGTTCAGAATATTCATTAGCATCATATTCTGAACAAGAATATGCAGGTGGGGAGCGCATGAGTTTCATTACATCCAGAATGGCACTCAATGCCTTGTTGCCAATTTTGTTAGTCCTTGCAGTGTTTCACAATATTCTTCTTATGCATAGATCCTGATATTCATTGTCATTACGTAAAATATCTGTGAAGCATGAAAACATAAATAGTAGTGAGATTATCTTTGTAATGCAGAGGATATTCTAATATAGGGGCTCCCTCACGACCCACAAGTATATGTGGTCAGTTGTAACCTTTTTGATAAGTAGGAGTGTCGAACCCAACGAGGATCGGAAGGAAATGACAAGTGGTTTTCAACAAGGAAATGTCAGCAAGTGCTAAAATTGTAAGTAGCGGAGTAGTTTGATAGCAAGATAATTTGTAACGAGGAATTAATGATAGTAGTAAAAAAAGTGCAGCAAGGTAGCCCAATCCTTTTGAGGCAAAGGACAGGGCAAAACGGTTTCTTATGATAAGCAAAGTGTTCTTGAGGGTGCACGGGAATTTTATCTAGTCACTTTCATCATGTTGGCTTAATTCATCGGTACTTTGATAGTTTGATATGTGGGTGGACCGGTGCTTAGGTGCTGTTCTTACTTGAACGAACCCCCTACTTATGATTAACCCTCTCGCAAGCATCCGCAACTATAGAAAAGTATTAAGAATAAATTCTAACCATAGCATTAAACTTTTGGATCCAATCGGTCCCATACGGAATAACGCATAAACTGGGGTTTAAGCTTCTATCACTCTCGCAACCCACCATCTAATAACTACTCCATAATGCGTTCCCTTAGGCCCAAATATGGCGAACTGTCATGTAGTGGACGTTCACATGACACCACTAAGAGAATGACAACATACATATCATCAAAGTATCAAACACATATCAAGTTCACACGATTACTTGCAACATGATTTCTCCCGTGACCTCAAGAATGAATGTAACTACTCACAAATGATAAACATGCTCAAGATCAGAGGAGTATTAAATAGAATAATGGATCTGAACATATAATCTTCCACCAAATAAACCATATAGTAATCAACTACAAGATGTAATCAACACTACTAGTCACCCACAAGCACCAATCTATAGTTCTGGTACAAAGATTGAACACAAGAGATGAATTAGGGTTTGAGAGGAGTTGGTGCTGTGAAGATGTTGATGAAGATAGCCCTCCCCAAGATGGGAGAGTTGTTGGTGATGGTGATGACGATGATTTCCCCCTCTGGGAGGGAAGTTCCCCCGGCGGAATCGCTCCACCAGAGGGCAAAAATGCTCCTGTCCAAGTTCCGCCTCGAGGCGGCGGCGCTTCGTCCCGAAAATCCTCCTATGATTTTTTCTAGGTCAAAATGACTTATATACCAGAAGATGGGCACCAGAGGTGCGCCGAGGAGGGCAGGACCCACCAGGGCGTGCCTGAGCCTATTGGTGCGCCCAGGTTGGTTGTGCCCACCTGGTGGCCCCCTCTGGTACTTATTTGCTCCAATAATTCTTAAAGATTCCATAAAAAATCCTCGGGAAGTTTAAGCTCATTTGGAGCTGTGCAGAATAGGTAGCTTGATGTAGCTTTTTCAGGTCCAGATTTCCAACTGCTGGAATTCTCCCCCTTGGTGCATACCTTGCATATTACGAGAGAAAAGGCATTAGAATTACTCCAAAAAGCATTATTATAAAATAAAACAACATAAATAACACTAGAAAACATGATGCAAAATGGACGTATCAACTCCCCCAAGCTTAGACCTTGCTTATCCTCAAGCGAAAACCGAAATCGAAAAACATGTCCACATGCTTAGAGAGAGAGGTGTCGATAAAAACAAAAATACGGACATAGCAGCATCATGTGACTTTGTCAGGACCCCGACTCAATGCCACACCGATCTAGCATGTAACACCTCATATCACTTTGCGGCCTCACGCACGGCTGGTGTCGCCTTACCAGGCCCGGGACCGTTTGCGCCTTTTGGCACACGTCTATGATAGTGTCGCTAGCATCCATATGACAAGGAGCCCGGGCTGACATGACTAGTCGTGAACCCAAAGTGGCACTAACTTACAGGGACAGGCATACATGACCCAGCAACGAACGTGTCGGTCATCAACGAGTGAATCTGGGCTGTAGCAACTGGGCTAGCAGGACTCCGGTAAACCGGGCTGTAGCAGGCTAACAGGACTCCGGTAGACACCGCGTGACATTTCCCCGAAGGGACAGACACAGGAACGTAGAAGGACACATGCCGGCCAGCCTAAGTGTTCCGGAGCAGTAGCAAGCTACCAAGGCTCAGTGGAAGCACTAGGAGACATTTCCCGGTAAGAGAGGCTACCAAGGATAAGCAACTAGATAGCCAGATCCCACACATACCAAGCATTTCAATAACATACCCACAATATGCTCGATATGTGCAAATCCAGCATGGCATCACGACATGACTCTACAACTCAAGTATTTTATTCAGTAGGCTCCAAGGAGTGAGATATTACAAACATGGGTCTCATGACCCAACACTCAAAGCATACAAGTCAAAGCACAAGTGGAAGCTTAACATGTCTGAGTACAGACATCTATAAATGAAAAAGGCTGAGAAGCCTGACTATCTACCAGATCCTGCCGAGGGCACAAGATCATAGCTGAGGTAACAAGCTAAAAGTCAAAGTTCACGTGGAACTACTAGTGAGACTGAAGTCTCTCTGCAAAAACATAAAATAGGCAAACGTGAGTACAAATGTACCCAACAAGACTTACATCAGAACTAACTACATATGCATCATTACCAACAAAGGGGGTGGTGGAGTTTAACTGCAGCAAGCCAACTTTGTCTCGGTGGTTATCCTGAACTACGATTGCAAGTAACTCTTTTGAGGTGGTGCACACGAGTCCACATATTCACCAATCAATACACCACTATGGATCCGCTCTCGTCTCCCTACAAGAACGCCATCCATAGCACTGGCGCTTATCTTACGCATTTTAGATTATCCGCTTCAAGTTATCTATGAACTGTACAGGTAACCCAGAAGTCCTTTACCGCGGACACGGCTATTCGAATAGATAATGTTAACCCTGCAGGGGTGTACTTCTTCACACACGCTCTCACCACTTATCGCCATTTACACAACATGTACTCGGCAACCTTCAAGCGGAAGCCCAGCGAGGGTGTCGGCCACGACCTGACTAACCACACAAGTCTCTCGTCCAGGTTTATCGCCTATTCGGGTTCCATCCGCAAGGAGATCCGACCGGGGTGTCACTCACGGCCCCAAACGATGTGAGCAGGGTTCCCAAGCCCACCATCCGGGTGCCAGTTGGTACACCGTGCCACTGTGCCTAGTCTGTCCCAAGCCCACCTATACCGGGTGCCACTTGGTAGACTACTAACACTACCTACAAACACCAGAAATTAGTTGCAACTCCTAGACAGAGATCGAGTTGATTAATAAGCCGAGAGGGGTCGAGTTACCGGAACCCAATGTGTGGTAGTAACAGTTCATGGATCACAAACACAGAACTCAGTTCTTGAGGATGGTTTCAATGAGACAACCCACCATGTACTCCTACATGGCCTCTCACCGCTACCTTTACCAAATCGTGTTCACACACTTAGCTCACACACAGTAGGACATGTTCACACACCTTCGATTCATCCCCGATGAATCAAACCTGACTCAACTCTAAGCAGTAGCAGGCATGACAAACAAGCATGAATTAGTAGGCACATCAGGGCTCAAACAACTCCTACTCATGCTAGTGGGTTTCATCTATTTACAGTGGCAATGACAGGTCATGCAGAGGAAATGGGTTCAACTATCGCAGCATGTAACAGTTGAATCATTCTTGTCCTAATGCAGTAAAAGAGAGCAGGAGCGAGAGAGTGGGATTGTATCGGAATGAACAAGGGGGTTTTGCTTGCCTGGCACTTCTGAAGATAATATAGTTCTTCGTCGGTGTCATCGATCTCATCGTCGGAAGAACGTCTACTGAGGGGGAACAATACCGGTAAAAAGAGAAGAAGCACGGTCAATGCAATGCAACAATATGATGCATGATATGACATGGCAAAATGAGTATGTTGGGCTAATGCATCTACAACCAGGGAGGTTTGAGCTCATTTGAACAAAAGATTCAAATGCAAACTGATGTTATGGGTTTATAAAGTGCATTAACATGTTTTGAGCTAAATAGCAAGGTTAAGTTTTCTAAACATGCATGATACCTGTACAAATGGATAGATTGGATTTTTCTGATCATTTTTCATATGTAACTTATTTCATTCTGAGTTACGGTTGATTTTATATGAATTTTTGAAGTTTATAACATTTTTTGGAACTTTTTGAATTATTTTAAATACAGAAAATGATTAACTGCATCAGCATCGCATCACAGTGATGTCAGCAGGTCAACTACGGTAGACCAGGTCAAACCTAACTAGTGGGGCCCACTGGTCAGTGACCAAGTGCTGTCTGAGTCACAGACAGGTGGGGTCAGGTCAACAGCCTCGTCAGCAAAGTCAATGTTGACGGGTGGGTCCCACTGTTTATGAATTAATCTAAACAGTAAAATAAAACTAACCTAAACAGGTACAGGGGCCCACATGGCAGTGGCTCTAGGGGGTTAGTTAGGGTGTCATTAGTGGCTAATGACTTGCCATGTCAGCACTGCCGGCGATTAGTCGCCGGTGCTAAGCGGGACGCAGCGGCGCTCCCCGTCCGACCATCTCCGGCGACGAGAGCAAGCGGGGCTGGGCTCTATGTACTCGGGGCGACATGACGAGTCGAGTGGTGGATGCGGCAGGTGCGGAGGCTGGCTTTAGCGGCAGCGACGGCGAGCTTTGGCGGCGGCCGGAGCTCGAGTTCAGTCGTGCGCGAGGCTGGGGCTTGCTAGCAAGCGAGAGGAGTAGCACCAGAGCATTGGGGAAGCTCCAGGAGCTCGCTCACATGCTTGGTTTGGTCCGGGGAGGACTACAGCGGCGGCACGACGGCAATGGCAGATGGCAGCACTCGGCCAAGGTGGGGAAGCTAGCTAGGGGAGGGGAACGATGGGGATTCCAGGGGGAAAATGGAGAGTGGCTCATGGAGGGACTAGCAGAGGCGACAACGAGGTCGGGGAGGTGCTGGAGCCCGCGAATCGACTGCGAGGTCACCGGCGGCCGGAGGTTGAAGATGAGGCCGGGGATGACGTTGCAGGGCTCCCGCGGTCGCATGCGTCAGTGTGTAGCTCCATAGAGTCGTGGTGGAGCTCCTCGCTGCGCTGGTTGGGCGGGTGGTGGCCTATAGCCAGGGCTACGGCGACGACGTGCTCTCGGGGCTCATCGGGAAGAGAGGGGAAGAGGGAGCCAGAGGAGGGGGAGCGGTCCAGAGGGAGAGGGGAGAACGAGGGGAGGCTCTGGGTGTCTCCGTGGCGTCGCGAGGATGTCGGGGAGGCTGCCACCGCGAAGCAGGAGGTGGAGGCCTCCACGTGTGCGCGTGCGACTTCGCCTCTGCCTAATGGTAGAGGTTGAAGACAGCCGCTCTGCCACAGTGGGCTGGGCTGGTGCAGCTGGGCCGGCTATAGGTAAGTGGCCCAGGTGGGTGCTCTCTCTCTCTCTCTCTCTCCTTCTCTACTAATTCTCTTTTTCTATTAATCTGTAACTGTTTGGGCTTTATTAAAAATACCTGAGCACTTCTAAAAATCCTGAAAATAATTGTGGGCACCTTCTGAAATATATGCAACAGCCCTCAACTATTTTCAGAATTATTAGAGCTTTTAAAATATTTATAGAATTTAAATGCCCCAATTCAAATACAATATGAGTTAATTCAAAAATCCATAAATGGCCAAGAAACATGCTCATCATTTTTGCCAGAGGTTTTAACCTTTATCAAAAATCATGAACATTTCCAAAGGGCATTTTGGGTTCATTGAAGATTATTTTAGCTTGAACCTATTTGATTGGATCTAGTGCTAGGGTTTGAACAATCCCCATTTCAGGTTTAAATGAAATTTAGACATGATGCAACAACCAAGCCCACCCAAGTGCATGGCAAGGCTAGGGACATGACAACTCATCCCCACTAAACAAGAATCTCGTCCTGAAATTCAAGACGTGAGGTAGGAGGAAAAGGGGTCACGAAACTATCACAATCTTCATGATCCATTTTCCCTTCTTGAAGTTGTTGATTCATTGTGTCATCTTGATCTCGACGTCTTGCTTTGAGAACTTCACCCAACATGACAACGAGAAGAATGGGAGAATTTTAGAAGAACCAATCTTCTGGAGGTTCGAGCAACTTAGGATCATATTAATGATCACAAGATCAACTCACGGAATGAGACGTAGAAACATCTCTGGAGCTGATAGGCAAAACATGTATAAGGAGGAACTGCAGAAACAATTTGACAAGGGTTTCAAAGTAGCGAGGAAACAATTACCATGATCCCATAACAGGGCACCTTGGAAGAGGTGACTCGTAGAGTTGTTCCCTTAAGTGGCAAAAATAATTACTTTTGATATAGAGATCATTGAAACTCTCTATACCAGCCTAAGGAAATTCACAATGATCATTTGAAGGAGTTCGAAGGAATGGCATACTGAGATCGGAAATGAAACTATGGTTATAGACAACTTGGCAAACGGGAGGCACATTCCAGTGGCTACCGAGGATATAACCTAGAGACTGAGTGTGCTCTCAAGAACTTGAGCCTTTCCATATTCATCAAGGTCTTACCAACATCCGTGCCGAGGATCCTGGCAACACATCTTACTACCATGATGAATTGTGATGGACAATGCAGATGCAAAGGAAGAGAACGCCTTCTCAGATTTCACCTTAGCAAGGCCAAGGAAACAAGATCTGGATGATTGACCAAGATACATTTAGCACTCCGCTTCTAATGTTCTCCTTGATGAGCTAGTATATCCCATACCTAGATATGGTTTGATATCTAGAACATCAAGTAAAAGGTCAGACTTCGGGAACACAAAAATCCATAAGGGACAACTAGGGAGTAAATCCTACGAAATCCTTATGGGGAGGTGGCCACCTTCTTCAATCAAGATACTGCAATAATAGGTCTTCCGGCTGGGTGTGTTGGCCACGACATCCACTTTACCGGGTTATAGAGAGACCATTATTATAGTTCTTGGGAAACATTCCAACCATCGTATCTACCTGAGATTCAGATCTGGTTGGTAACAGGATATTTCAGACATCATCTCTCGAAAAGAAATTTTGCAACACAAATCGACAAGACGATGTTGCGAGATTCTCAAGAAATGAACTACAATAGCAAGCTCCAAAACATGAGTTGGTTCTGCTACACACATGTGAACACGCTGTCCTAAACAAGCATGACCACATAGTAGTCTTATAATAAAACACTATCGAGTTCAGGAGGGGAACCATCAACGAGGATATCGGAGTCTTGTGCATGATCTAGAATTAATACAGCAAATTCCTTTTCCTTGAGCAAATCAATCAGTGGCTTGGGGTGCTAGGGAATACATATGGGATGAAGGTTGCAAGTCTCCAAACCATAGAATACTTCGCACATATGCTTGACTGACTTGGGATGATTCCAGAGGAGGCAAAAATAAATTTTCTTGAATTCACGACGACAACTTGCATCAAATGCACATGAATTAGAGGGAGTCACTTCTTTCATCCAAACATATACTTCAAAAATGGGTCATGAAGAAAATTCTTACACAAGTTTCCAATGCTAACTTAGATGTTCAACATGAATCATTGAGAGGATAAAATGCTGCTGATGAGCTCAACAAAAAGTTATCGAAATTCCCATGGAGATGGAATTCCAAAACTATGTGAACAAGGTGATAGCATTGGTCAGACCCAAAAGATATAATGGTGTATGCTCGAGGGATCAACAACGGGTAAGATAGCATTATGAATATCGTTGGTTCTGAGTTGATTTGATGATAGCCCATGCGCAAATCAAGGATTTGGGTAAGACAATAGATCCAACAATTGACACGAGGATCAGTCAATGAAGATATCATCTTTCTTCAACACACACGCACAAGGATATCCCTTGGAATGAACTAAGTCGGACAATCTTTTATCTTCCAACTCTCCAAGTTGTTGTTTGGCTTAACCAACCAGCTCAGGGGTATGCAACACAGATTCTTGGAGAAGGGGTGGTTACAAGCAACCAACTTGCTCACGAACTCAACATAGCGGTCAGGTGATGTCCTGGAGATACTTCTGAGAGGATATTCGGAAAATCATGAACCACCGATATGTTATTAAGCTTGGGAACAATCTTGCTTTCAGGGCAAGACGATTTGATCAAATAAGCGAGGGATTGGCACAATCCTAACTCATTGGTTGAAAAGTGCACCGGGAATAAGGACTAGGTAGCACAATCAACCTTAGGATGATGATTCAGTAACCAACATGCCAAAGATGAAATTATTGTCCTTTAACTACCAAGCAATGGAGTTGCTAGGAGTATAGATTTCACACATCACGATTCACTTGTCGGCATTCTGGTTGCGACAACACGAAACCGAGGAATGAATAATGATGGCGAGAAGTATCACTGTATCAAGAGTTCATAGGATGGTGTGCAATTCCCATGACATTCTTGATATAAAGATGGTAATACTCCAAGGTAGAGCAGAACAAGAGCTAGATTAGCATTTTGATCTGCGGAACACAACGACTTTGACCCAATCCTGGATATGGATGAGGTACTAGAGTTTGTTTCTCCTAGTCATTCCGGAATAGAATGGCTTGACGGACCAGAAGAGTAATAGGCATCGATGAACACGGGTGCACGACTATTCCTGACTATCAATTAATAAACGAGGGCCAGAAACAACTAAAGAGGGAGAACTCAAAAGAACATATGATTTTCTGAGTTGTGGATGCATAGATTAGCATGTCGAACGAGTTCAACATATTTCTTCTGTATAACCCATGCAGAAAGATAGAACTGGCAGGGTCACAACATAGAATCGAGAACTCGTCAAGAGCACTCTGGTTGTGATCTTTGGGTTCAAAAGAACTTCTGCCATAAGCAGTTCATGGTATTTGGAAGAAGGAAATACCACGGACCTAGAGGACTATCGCAAAGGTTACTAATATCCTAAAGGTACGAGGAACACTATCAACATGAGGTAAGTAGAGTGAATCTTGGGTCAAGAACCCAGGAATAGAATGTTTACTATCTAAATGGCACCACGGGATGCTTTTGAGAATGATGGCTAGAATCATCACACTAGGATCACAAAACATGGCTAGACTACTAGATGATCCCCTAATACACCTAGGGTCATAATAATAACTCCAACATATATGTCAAGGCAATAGAGTACCTCAACTCAGCAATTAGTGTGATTAACCTGGCGTAGAGGAACATCGAAACCAGAGGGAAATGATTTTGCAAGTGCATCAGATTGTTTAGAAAACTTGGATGACTCGGACAGCATAACGACTGTAAATGCTCAAAATGATTTGAGACATCCTGCAAAATGGTGGCATAACCACTTGATCATCATAATATCGAGGTTCTGAGATCAACTATGAATACACGGAAATAATAGGAACTGAACTGAGGCTTGAATTCACCAATCTTATAAGTCTACGGATTAGTAACACGTGATCCTAATAGAAAGAAGAGATATCCTAGTTCCTTAACCCCGTAGGAAAGATAGGATGACTTAGATCAGAAGGCCATAAGCTATAAGGAGTAAAAAGAGCCTTACGTTCCCAACCACAATCAATTCCCTTATATAACTAAAGAACTTCTAGACTCAACTTCGACCAGTTTGGCTTGGTAATCCTACAGGCAGTCAGGCTCTGATACCAAAGCTGTCAGGACCCCGACTCAATGCCACACCGATCTAGCATGTAACACCTCATATCACTTTGCGGCCTCACGCACGGTATTCCCACGGGTGTCGCCTTACCTGGCCCGGGACCGTTTGCGCCTTTTGGCACACGTATATGATAGTGTCGCTAGCATCCATATGACAAGGAGCCCGGGCTGACATGACTAGTCGTGAACCCAAAGTGGCACTAACTTACAGGTACAGGCATACATGACCCAGCAATGAATGTTTTGGTCATCAGCGAGTGAATCCGGGCTGTAGCAACTGGGCTAGCAGGACTCCGGTAAACCGGGCTGTAGCAGGCTAACATGACTCCAATAGACACCGCATGACATTTCCCTGAAGGGACAGACACAGGAACATAGAAGGACACATGCCGGCCATCCTAAGTGTTCCGGAGCAGTAGCAAGCTACCAAGGCTCAGTGGAAGCACTAGGAGACATTTCCCGGTAAGAGAGGCTACCAAGGATAAACAACTAGATAGCCAGATCCCACACATACCAAGCATTTCAATAAAATACACACAATATGCTCGATATGTGCAAATACAGCATGGCATCACGACATGACTCTACAACTCAAGTATTTTATTCAGTAGGCTCCGAGGAGCGAGATATTACAAACATGGGTCTCATGACCCAACACTCAGAGCATACAAGTCAAAGCACAGGCGGAAGCTTAACATGTCTGAGTACAGACATCTATAAATGAAAAAGGCTAAGAAGCCTGACTATGTACCAGATCCTACCGAGGGCACAAGATCGTAGCTGAGGTAACAAGCTAAAAGTCGAAGTTCACGCAGAACTACTAGTGAGACTGAAGTTTCTCTGCAAAAACATAAAATAGGCAAACGTGAGTACAAATGTACCCAGCAAGACTTACATCAGAACTAACTCCATATGCATCATTATCAACAAAGGGGGTGGTGGAGTTTAACTACAGCAAGCCAGCTTTGTCTCGGTGGTTATCCTGAACTACGATTGCAAGTAACTCTTTTGAGGTGGTGCACACGAGTCCACATATTCACCAATCAATACACCACTATGGATCCGTTCCCGTCTCCCTACGAGAACGACATCCATAGCACTCACGCTTATGTTACGCATTTTAGAGTATCCGCTTCAAGTTATCTATGAACTGTACAGGCAACCCAGAAGTCCTTTACCGCGGACATGGCTATTCCAATAGATAATGTTAACCCTGCAGGGGTGTACTTCTTCACACATGCTGTCACCACTTATCGCCGTTTACACGACATGTACTCGGTAACCTTCAAGCGGAAGCCCAGCGAGGATGTCGGCCACAACCTGACTAACCACACAAGTCTCTCGTCCAGGTTTATCGCCTATTCGGGTTCCATCCGCAAGGAGATCCGGCTGGGGGTGTCGCTCACGGCCCCAAACGATGTGAGCAGGGTTCCCAAGCCCACCATCCGGGTGCCACTTGGTACACGGTGCCACTGTGCCTAGTCTGTCCCAAGCCCACCTGTACCGGGTGCCACTTGGTAGACTACTAACACTACCTACAAACACCAGAAACTAGTTGCAACTCCTGGACAGAGATCGAGTTGATTAATAAGCCGAGAGGGGTCCAGTTACCGGAACCCAATGTGTGGTAGTAACTGTTCATGGATCACAAACACAGAACTCAGTTCCTGAGGACGGTTTCAATGGGACAACCCACCATGTACTCCTACATGGCCTCTCACCGCTACCTTTACCAAATCGTGTTCACACACTTAGCTCACACACAGCAGGACATGTTCACACACCTCCGATTCATCCCCGATGAATCAGACCTGACTCAACTCTGACCAGTAGCAGGCATGACAAACAAGCATGAATGAGTAGGCACATCAGGGCTCAAACAACTCCTACTCATGCTAGTGGGTTTCATCTATTTACTGTGGCAATGACAGGTCATGTAGAGGAAAGGGGTTCAACTACCGCAACATGTAACAGTTGAATCATTGTTGTCCTAATGTAGTAAAAGAGAGTAGGAGCGAGAGAGTGGGATTGTATCGGAATGAACAAGGGGGGTTTGCTTGCCTGGCACTTCTGAAGATAATATAGTTCTTCATCAGTGTCATCGATCTCATCGTTGGAACAACGTCTACTGAGGGGGAACAATACCGGTAAAAAGAGAAGAAACATAGTCAATGCAATGCAACAATATGATGCATGATATGACATGGCAAAATGAGTGTGTTGGGCTAATGCATCTAGAACTAGGGTGTTTTGAGCTCATTTGAACCAAAGATTCAAATGCAAACTCAAGTTATGGGTTTATAAAGTGCATTAACATGTTTTGATCTAAACAGCAAGGTTAAGTTGTTTAGACATGCATGAAACCAGTACAGATGGATAGATTGGATTTTTCTGATCATTTTCATATATAACTTATTTCATTCTGAGTTACGGTTGATTTTATATGAATTTTTGAAGTTTATAACATTTTCTGGAATTTTTTGAATTATTTTTATTCCAGAAAATGATTAACTGCATCAGCATCGCATCATGGTGACGTCAGCAGGTCAACTGCGATAGACCAGGTCAAACCTGACTAGTGTGGCCCACTGGTCAGTGACCAAGTGCTGTCCGAGTCACAGACAGGTGGGGTCAGGTCAACAGCCTCATCAGCAAAGTGAATGCTGACGGGTGGGTCCCACTATTTATGAATTAATCTAAACAGAAAAATAAAACTAACCTAAACAGGTATAGGGGCCCACATGGCAGTGGCTCTAGGGGTTAGTTAGGGAGTCATTAGTGGCTAGTGACTTTCCATGTCAGCACTGCCGACGATTAGTCGCCGGTGCTAAGCGGGACGCGGCGGCGCTCCCCGTCCGGCCATCTCCGGCGATGAGAGCAAGCGGGGCTGGGATCTACCTACTCAGGGCGATGCAACGCATCGAGTGGTGGATGCGGCAGGTGCGGAGGCTGGCTTTAGTGGCGGCGACGGCGAGCTTTGGCGGCGGCCGGAGCTCGGGTTTGGTCGTGCGCGAGGCTGGGGCTTGCTAGCAAGCGAGACGAGTAGCACCAGAGCATTGGGGAAGCTCCAGGAGCTCGCGCACATGCTTGGTTTGGTCCGGGGAGGACTGCAGTGGCGACACGGCGGCAATGGCGGACGGCAGCGCTCGGCCAAGGTGGGGAAGCTAGCTAGGGGAGGGGGACGACGGGGATTCCAGGGGGAAAATGGAGAGTGGCTCACGGAGGGACTAGGAGAGGTGACAACGAGGTCGGGGAGGTGTTGGAGCCCGCAAATCGACTGCGAGGTCACCGGTGGCCGGAGGTTGAAGATGAGGCCGGGGATGACATTGCAGGGCTCCCGCGGTCACTATTGGAAATATGCCCTAGAGGCAATAATAAAAAGGATTATTATTTTATTTCCTTGTTCATGATAATTGTCTTTATTCATGCTATAACTGTATTATCCGGAAATCATAATACACGTGTGAATACATAGACGATAATATGTCCCTAGTAAGCCTCTAGTTGACTAGCTTGTTGATCAACAGATAGTCTTGGTTTCCTGACTATGGACATCAGATGTCGTTGATAACAGGATCACATCATTAGGAGAATGATGTGATGGACAAGACCCAATCCTAAGCATAGCACAAGATCGTGTAATTCGTTTGCTAGAGCTTTTCCAATGTCAAGTATCCTTTCCTTAGACCATGAGATCGTGTAACTCCCGGATACCGTAGGAGTGCTTTGGGTGTACCAAACGTCACAACGTAACTGGGTGACTATAAAGGTGCACTACAGGTATCTCCGAAAGTGTCTGTTGGGTTGACACGGATCGAGACTGGGATTTGTCACTCCGTATGACGGAGAGGTATCTCTGGGCCCACTCGGTAATGCATCATCATAATGAGCTCAAAGTGACCAAGTGTTTGGTCATGGAATCATGCATTACGGTACGAGTAAAGTGACTTGCCGGTAACGAGACTGAACGAGGTATTGGGATACCGACGATCGAGTCTCGGGCAAGTAACGTACCGATTGACAAAGGGAATTGTATACGGGGTTGATTGAATCCTCGACATCGTGGTTCATCCGATGAAATCATCGTGGAACATGTGGGAGCCAACATGGGTATCCAGATCCTGCTGTTGGTTATTGGCCAAAGAGCTGTCTCGGTCATGTCTGCATGATTCCCGAACCCGTAGGGTCTACACACTTAAGGTTCGGTGACGCTAGGGTTATTAGGAAGACTTGTATGTGATTACCGAATGTTGTTCGGAGTCCCGGATGAGATCTCGGATGTCACGAGGAGTTCCGGAATAGTCCGGAGGTGAAGATTTATATATAGGAAGTGCTGTTTCGGCCATCGGGAAAGTTTTGGGGTCACCCGGTATTGTACCGGGACCACCGGAAGGGTCCCGGGGGTCCAGCGGGTGGGGCCACCCATCCTGGAGGGCCCCGTGGGCTGAAGTGGGGAGGGGACCAGCCCCTGGTAGGCTGGTGCGCCCCCCTGGGCCCCCCTCTGCGCCTAGGGTTGGGAACCCTAGGGGAGGGGGCGCCTCCACTTGCCTTGGGGGGCACTCCACCCCCCTTGGCCGCCGCCCCCCTAGAGATCCCATCTCTAGGGCCGGAGCCCCCCCTGGGGGCCTATATAAAGGAGGGGGAGGGAGGGCAGCCGCACCCTGAGTCTTGGCGCCTCCCTCCCCCTGCTACACCTCTTCCTCCTCCCGCGGTTGCTTGGCGAAGCCCTGCCGAAGTACTGCATCTCCACCACCACCACGCCGTCGTGCTGCTGCTGGAGCCTTCTTCCTCGACCTCTCCTTTCCCCTTGCCGGATCAATAAGGAGGAGACGTCATCCGCTCCATACGTGTGTTGAACGCGGAGGTGCTGTCCGTTCAACACTTGGTCATCGGTGATTTAGATCACGGCGAGTACGACTCCATCATCCCCGTTCTCTTGAATGCTTCCGCTCGCGATCTACAAGGGTATGTAGATGCACTCCTATCACTCATTGCTTAGATGAACTCATAGATGGATCTTGGTGAAACCATAGGAAAAAATTTAATTTTCTGCAACGTTCCCCAACAGTCGCATGCGTCGGTGTGTAGCTCCACAATGTCGTGGTGGAGCTCCTCGCCGTGCTGGTTGGGCGGTGGTGGCCTATAGCCACGGCTACGGTGACGGCGTGCTCTCGGGGCTCACAGGGAAGAGAGGGGAAGAGGGAGCCAGAGGAGGGGGAGCGGTCCAGAGGGAGAGGGGAGAACGAGGGGAGGCTCTGGGGTGTCTCCGTGGCGTCGCGAGGAGGTCGGGGAGGCTACCACCGCGAAGCAGGAGGTGGAGGCCTCCGCGTGTGCGCATGCGACTTCGCCTCTGCCTACTGGCAGAGGTTGAAGACAGCCGCTCTTGGCTGGGCTGGTGCAGCTGGGCCGGCTACAGGTAAGTGGCCCAGGTGGGTGTTCTCTCTCTCTCCTTCTCTATTAATTCTCTTTTTCTATTAATCTGTAACAGTTTGGGCTTTATTAAAAATACCTGAGCACTTCTAAAAATCCTGAAAATAATTGTGGGCACCTTCTGAAATATATGCAAAAGCCCTCAACTATTTTCAGAATTATTAGAGCATTTAAAATATTTATAGAATTTAAATGCCCCAATTCAAATACAATATGAGTTAATTCAAAAATCCATAAATGGCCAAGAAACATGCTAATCATTTTTGCCAGAGGTTTTCACCTTTATCAAAAATCATGAACATTTCCAAAGGGAATTTTGGGTTCATTGAAGATTATTTTAGGTTGAACCTGTTTGATTTGATCTGGTGCTAGGGTTTGAACAATCCCCATTTCAGGTTTAAATGAAATTTAGACATGATGCAGCAACCAAGCTAGTCCAAGTGCATGGCAAGGCTAGGGACGTGACAGACTTATTATAACAATGACAAATTTTCACATCAAAGCTTTATCATAGACTTCTCATGAACAAGTGACAATTCATCACAACATCAAAGTATAAAGCATAAACTCTATTGGAAACCAACAAACTATGTTCTGAGTCAACTTTGCAACTACAATTCATCATCTTTTCAGGAAGGGTCACGTATTGGAGCCTTTAGGCAAGTCCACATACTCAACCATGATTTAGTATTCTATGATTGCTAACACTCACTGCATGCACACACGCAAAACGTTTCAACCAAACACATAGAAAGATAGGGGCTTATAGTTTTGCCTCCCAACACATTCACCTCAAGGGCGATGGCAACAATAATAACTCATGATACCCATATTCAACTGGATATATGTGCCTAGATGTTTCCTCAGCACATGATGCTTGCCAAAGGAGAAAAATAAAAGGAATAGAGATTAAAACTTTGACTCTTGCATAAAAGTAAATACATGAAAGTAAAATATATGCCCTTCGCAGAGGGAAACAGAGGTTGCCATGCGCTTTTTGTTTCTATGCTCAACCCCTTAGTGCAAGAGAATTCCATGTTATATTTCCCCTTGTGATGGCAACCTTTATTATGAAGTATGTCACTTTTATTCTTCACCATCACAAGTTCGTACAATGCTCAATTTTCCCTTACACTAAATGATCTCACACTTTTAGAAGCAATTTTTATTGCCCTTTTTGCACCGATGACAACTTACTTGAAGCATCTTACTCAATCCATAGGTAGGTATGGTGGACTCTCAAACAAGATTTGGGTTTAAGGGTTTTGGATGCACAAGTGGTATCTCTACTTAGTGCGGAGTTTTTGGCTAGCAAAGATAGGGGCAACCACCACATGTTGAACGATCTATGACAATATAACTTCTATGTGAATATGAACAAACATAAATCATTAAGTTGTCTTCCTTGTTCAACGTCAACAATTTTGGAATATAATATTTTGATGGGTGCTCACAATCATAAAAGATTTCCAGGATAGTATGTTTATATGCGAATCTTCTCTTCCCTTATTGATTCTTTCATGAGTTGCATCATTGACCAATGCTATGTTTGTAAATCTACAATAAAATTTTCTACTTATACTTTTCCTTGTGTAATGTCATCACTTACCATAAGATTAGCATATGATCTTTTTCTTTTATTTCCTTTCTTTTTATTGAAACAAGAAAAGTAAAGAAGGCGAAACTCAAACTAAACTTTATTATGTATCTCGCACACGATTACAAGGATTGATCACTAAGCAAACTCACAAAAAAAGGATCGAACTAAACTTTTATTCATCTAATAGCAAAAGATAACCATGGATCGAACTAAGAAAGTAAAGGCAAAAGATAGTGGAGATGATACGACACCGGGGCACCTCCCTTAAGCTTGGCGAAAGCCAAGGGGAGTGCCCATACCCGATACTCAGTTTGCTTTTGGTGGCGAAGAAGGAGGTGGTGGTGATGAAGTAGAAGGTTTCTTGTCCTCGGGTTTCCATGACAGAGGCTCACCATCATAAGAAGAGGAGTGAGTCTCCCGGATCTTGCAACTGGCAGCCAAACTCATACCTTTAAAGCTCGCCTCATATTCAAAGACTTTGCTTTGAAGGTCATGGATCTAGCTATGGAGGAAGTTGATTTGATCATTGAGGGAGAAGATGATGTCCTTTATGGACTTGCCATCCACCTTGAGATCACGGGTATAGTCTGCGATCATGAGGTGATTGGCATTGAGTCCACGTTCCACCATCCCCTTGCACTTGAAGATATCTTGCTCCATAGCTTCAAGCCTGGCCTCCACGGATCCTGTCCCCTTGGGTTCTTGCACATAGCGGATGTGCAACACCCCATCGCGCATCTAGATAGCTTGAGGGTGCTGCATCACCTCCCGCAGATATGGGTTGATGACGTTGTCAAAGAACTTGTCCTTGGAGGAGCTTGAAGTGGCCATGATGGATTGGATCTGATAGAAAACAGTAAGAAAAGAAAACAGGAGATTTCTCCGCGATACTGAGGTCAACAGGTTCGGGAGGTATATATAGATTTTTTTATCTTGGGGAACAAGCAGAACGGAAGAAAAACGGAGTTCGGAAAGTACCCGAGGTGGGCACAACCCACCTGGGCGCGCCAGGCATGCCTGGTGCACCCTGGTGTATCATGCTCACAAGGGTCACTTTCCTGGAAGTTTCTTATTTTCCTAATTTTCTAAATATTCCAGAACTATCAAAAAATAATTTTGCGGATTTTTCGGAGTCCGTTTACTTACCGTATCACGTACCTCCCTTTTTCATGATTTTGAAGTGTTTCGAAAGGTTTCCTTTATGTATTCTTCCGGTGTCAAAGTTTGGATAACATTGCTTTCAACATTAATGGGCGTACCTGAGATATCATGTTTTATTTGTTGCCCATTGTCAACCTTCGGGTTAGTCCCTTCGGCATTATTTATTTGATAGCTCTGGATTGATAGACCTCCTCGATGACGTAGGGTCCTTCCCATTTGGAGAGGAGTTCTCCTGCAAAGAATCTGAAACAAGAGTTGTACAAAAGAACATATTCTCCAACCTTAAACTCACGCTTTTTGATTCTTTTGTCATGCCATCTTTTAACTTTTTCTTTGAGTAGCTTTGCATTTTCGTAAGCCTGGGTTCTCCATTCATCTAATGAGCTAATATCAAATAAGCTCTTTTCTCCAGTAAGTTTTAAATCATAATTGAGTTCTTTAATTGCCCAAAATGCTTTATGTTCTAACTCAAGAGGCAAATGACAAGCTTTTCCATAAATCATTTTATATGGAGACATACCCATAGGATTTTTATAAGCTGTTCTATAATCCCAAAGTGCATCATCTAATTTCTTAGACCAATTCTTCCTAGACCTATTGACAGTTTGTTGTAATATTAGTTTTCTTTCTATATTGCTAAGTTCAACTTGACCACTAGACTGAGGATCATAAGGTGATGCAATTCTATGGTTAACATCATACTTAGCAAGCATTTTACAGAAAGCACCATGAATAAAGTGTGAACCATCATCAGTCATTAAATATCTAGGGACTCCAAATATCACACCCAATATGCGATTCTATCCGAGAGGAACTCGAAGGTCCACCAAGGATAGCGCGGCATACTGAAGACACTTTTGCAAGGTGGATATCATTACATTGTACCATTACATAATAGATGGGGATACATACAAAAAGCAAGCAATGCCACATGAATACAACAACATCATACATAAGAGCAACATCCGACTATGGATGAAACACAAACAGAAACTCAAACGATATCCAGCCTGCTAGCCCAAGCAGCCGACCAGGAACCTATCCCTCAATCAAAGAAGAAGCAGATGAAGAACTCCAAGACAAGCATACATTGCTCTCACGTCACATCATCACATTACCTGTACCTGCAACTGTTGTTGTACTAATCCGTGAGCCACGAGGACTCAGCAATCCCATTAGCATGGTATCAATACTAGCAAAGCTTAATGGGTATGGAATGGATAAGTGGTGAGGTTGCAGCAAGCGACTAAGCATTGTATGGTGGCTAACGTACGAGTATAAGAATAAGATGAGAAGCTACGCAAATGATCGCAAAATAGTAATGATCAAGAAGTGATCATTAACTACTTACGTTCAAACATAACCCCACCGTGTTCTCTTCTCGACTCACTCAAAAAGAGACCATCACCGTTACGCACGCGGTTGGTGTATTTTAATTTGAATCTGGTGTGAAGTTCTCTACAATCGGACATTAAAAATTTCCATCTGCCACATAACCACGGGCACGGCTCTCGAAAGTTTAAACCCTGCAGGGGTATCCCAACTTAGCCCATGACAAGCTCATGATTCGCGGAGACAATCCTCCATCTTCGGACCCTCCGATCAGACTCAGAATCCCGGTGCACAAGACATTTCGACAATGATAAAACAAGTCCAGCAAGACCTCCCGGCGTGCCGACACCCTGATAGTAGCCGCGCGTATCTCGTCTCAGGCCACGACCAGATGAACACTACGTATGGCAACCGAAAACCCCTGGTGAAGGGGTGGCACTGCAAGTGGCTCTGTTTGGGACCAACACCTTCAGCATTGGCCCCCCTGTATTATGTAGAATTACTCCTCGGGTAGCGCTAACTCCCTATGCGTCAAATTTAATATCAAGTTTAGTTATTATATTGGGCCTTCATGGAAGAGTTTTATTCAAAGTGAACTGTCAAGAGGGGCCCATAAACCCTCATCATGCTAGGGACGCCAAATTAAGGAACATGACACCGGTATGACGGAAACTAAGGCGACAAGAGTGGAACAAAACACCAGGCATAAGACCGAGCCTTCCACCCTTTACCAAGTATATATGTGCATTAATTAAATATAAGAGATATTGTGATATTCCAAGATATCCATATTACAACATGGAACAACCTGCAACTGCACCTGCAACTAGCAATGCTATAAGAGGGGCTGAGCAAAACGGCAACATAGCCAAACAACAATTTGCTGGGATGGTGAAAAGGTTAGAGGCTATTTTATGGAAATTTGGGAGGCTTGATAAACAAGTGGTGGGTAGCGCGACATAGCGATAGCATCGAGACAACTATCAAAGCAAAGATAGTAGTGGTATCTAGGGTAACGACCATCTTGCCTAAGATCCCGCTAGGAAGAAGATCAAGTCCATGAAGAAGACGAACGGGCATAGACGAACCAAGTGTAGTCGAACGAATCCTCACGATCGGAATGAAACAGGAACTATCAAGAAGAAGCACAACCGGGAAGAAGCAAACAACAAGGTAAACACCCAACACATAAACATGGCATGATGCTCAACCAAGTATGATGCATGACAAGATTAAATGTTGGTTAACATGGCAAAAGATGAAGCATATGCAAACTACCTACCTAGGCAAGTTTAAATGAAGCCGGAAACACAAATAACAATTCCCGAAAGTCCCCGTATGCATATTTTGAATTTGGTATTGTTCTGTCTAAACCATATTTTATTGTTGACAGCAAAAATAAAGTGCACCATGTTAATCTATGCATTTTTCTACCCCATTTCCATATATAGTTTATTAAATTCAGAGCTACAATTAATTAGTTATGAAATAAATCATTTTAACATGGCATTTATGCAAATTAATGCAAACAACAATTTTAGACATTTTAGCATGGATGAAAGTTGGATATGGTGAAACTACATGAAAATCTGAGCAATATGCATATATGACATGTTTCAATCCGATGCACAATTATTTAAATATGAGCAAAGCAATTTGGCATTTCTGCAAATATCCAATAACTGGAAAAAAAATAACTAAACGCACATGCAGAGAAAAAAAACATGCACGAGCCTGAAGCATCACGATGCAGCGGCCCAGTAGTGGGATCAGACCCAGTAGTAGGAGAGATCCTGGGATTGAACCCAGGACCTATTGAATCAATGCACACTCTGAAGACCACTAGGATAGCAGTGTGTTGGTGATATTAGAGGGGCTAGGCGCAACATGAAGGAGAACAAGGGCTTGATCTGGGTGAGCCAAAATTGGTGCAAAAAGATGTTGGCGTGGGGATTTGATCCCTGGTTGCCTGGGTGCAAACCTGCTACTCTAACCAGTAGCAACAAAAGTGCACCTGAGATAAATCGCAGACAAACTATAATATTCAAGCGAACCTAACTGAAAAATAACAGAAACAAGTGCATGCGTTGTTAACCAGATGGGCTACTATAGAACTCTGCTAAGAAATGCCTTATGCTCGGGATGAATGCTCTGTAGTTGATCTGACGAAACTAAAAACGGAATCAGAGATGGCTCGCTCTGTGGTCGTGGCTGGCTGCAAACGAGCAGCAGAACTTGCTGATGCAGCAAGGGTGAGTGTGCATGTTGAATAACTAAAACAACAACAACAAAAATGAAAAGGGAGGGAGCTGGGTTTGAACCTAGGACCTCACAGATCGATGGTAGGGATGCTAGCCACTCAGCTACAAGTGGTGTTGACGACAAAGTAGGTGTCCTGCGCAAAATGAACAGAATCAAGGCCAAGCCTTGATTTTACCCTGAACGCACGATGGACATGGCCGGCGCCGGGAGCCAAGACCAGCGGCTGCAGGTCACCGATGGGGCTGCGGAAACATATATGGGTGTGCGCGTGCATGCGGGGAGTGGAGGAAAGAGGCCGGAGCTCGAGCATCGAGTTGGAGCTCGTCTCGTCTGCGGCGTGCAGCGATACATGGGCGCGTGCGCTGGCGGGTATGTGTGGATCATGCTAAAGAAGCAGCTCGGCTCTAAGTGAAGCAGAAGACGAACCAGAGCAAAACACAAAGGCCGACCACCCGGGTCGAGGCGCTCGGCCACGGCCACGGCC
The DNA here is from genome assembly GCF_002162155.2 of Triticum dicoccoides. NCBI lineage: Eukaryota > Viridiplantae > Streptophyta > Magnoliopsida > Poales > Poaceae > Triticum > Triticum dicoccoides. The sequence goes on from NC_041391.1 coordinate 391,976,660, forward strand.
GGCGTGCAGCAAGGCATGTGGGTTGGGCGCCGAATGGCAGCAACGACGACGGAAAAGAATGGGTATGATGATGGGGAGGGGAAGATCTTCACCGTGGGGGTGCTGCTGGAGTCTATCGGGATCGACGGTGACCGGAGAGGGCGAGACGGCGTGCTGATCATGGCGGTGCTTCTCGAGTGCGCGCGCAAGTCAAAGTAGAGGAAGGAGTCGTCGGCAAGGAAGGACCTCCTGCAGGAGTCCGTGAGGTCACGTGCATGGTCGTGGAAGAAGACGGAGGCGTCCACGACGTCCCCATGGAAGAAGGGGATGGCTACGGCAAGGATCAAGCCGGAGAAGAACTCGAGCTCCCCTCGTCCATGGCGCAAGCGACGGCTGTGGTGGATGGGCATGGCTTGACTTGGCAGCGGCGGTGGTGAGGGAAAGAGGAGGTGTCGGTGTACTAGAATAGGGGTACCCTAGTACCCCGAACTTGTGCACGGGCAGTTGCAGCGCCCCGCGGCAAGGGCTTGCCGGGTGACTGCCAAGATCCTCCCCGGCTCCTTTGGAGCCATTCAAGAACAAGGTATTTAAGCTCAAGAGACAAGGCCCCGGCAGGAGGAGCTTGCCGGGAAGGCCAACCAAGGCATCTCAAGACCCGGTAAGCGACGAGCTTCCGGGCCCGACAAGACAACGGCCACGGCAAGGCGCTTGCCGCGGCAGGCGGCCACTCTGCGCCCGCGCTCCAGCGCATCCACCAACGTGTCGCCCTGAGGGCTTTTCTAGGCATGCGTGGCGGGAGGCTGTGCAGCCAGGGGTGTGTAGTGGCATGCGACGCTGACAAGATCGCCATCATGGCGAACGGAGGCGTCCCTGACAGTACTTTTCCTGCACTGTTTGGGCGACACAGACGGGCATTTAATGCCCTTGTCCCCTGCCGTCAGGGTTAGGTAGTAAACACTGTGCGTACAACTGTACCAACCACCTCGCTTTTTTACATTTGTACCCTTCTCTGCGTTGCCACCTGTCGGTGACCCCTTTAGCGTATAAAAGGAGGCCCATGCGCAACGTAGAGGAGGCTCGACTCTTTCGTAAGCCAGAAAGCGCTTAGCTCGCTCTCGAGCAAGGAGATAATACGATCAGACAAGCAGCAGTAGGAGTGTTATCTCTCCGGAGAGCTCCGAAGCTGGGTAAACTGCTCGTGTGTCCCGCCTCGATCTGCTCTTCGTGCGACCTCCGCCCCCTGCCGAACCGAAAGGGGCTCCGGTCCCATAGGTGTTCGTGGATCAGTTTCCCCCGACATCTTTGGCGCGCCAGGTCGGGGGCGTCGAGGTTGTGCGAACCTGATCCGGCATGCACACGAGCTAGATCTTCACTTTCTTCATCATCATGCCACCGAAGAAGAAGGCTTCGGAGGCAGCGGTTCCGTCCGTGTCGGTCCCACCGCCACCGGAGCAAACGGGTGGTGGGGTAGACGTCGGCGGAAGGACGGACATCGACGAGGAAACTCACGACGCTGCCAGGTCCAAGGGCAAGGCGGCGCAGACCTCAACGTCCATGATTGTTCCGCGCCCATCTCAGGAGGCGCAGGACCGACAACGTCATGGTACTCACAGTACCATACGTTTGTTGGGCCAAGATCAAGCTGGTGGGTCCCGGGGCGCTCAAGACCAGCATGCACGCCAACAGGCCGGCACGAGCGAGACGCGGTCGCCCGGACGGGATAATGCTCCTTCTAACATAGTTAGAAGTCCGAGCACATCCCGCTCCTCGCGCCGTCCGCCACTGCCACCCACTACTCCGGCAGAAGCTCTGGCGCGAGCTCAGCTGCTCCTGGATTACCCTCCGACGTCGGACAAGATCGACGAATGGAGGGCCACCATTCAGAGTCTCATCGGCTACGCCAACGGCGACACTCCGCAGCAGCCGAGCACGTCGCCGCCGTGGCAGGGTCGCCAGGCGCGGGCCGGTGGCGACGAGACTGGTGGGGGTGCAACTACCATGCAATCTCCACCCCGAAGGCCAAGATCGCCGACTCGCCGGATCCACCTCGACAGCGACTCCACCGCATCGTCGGATCCACGAGCTCGTCGCGATCAGCGCCAAGTTCTCCACGATCGACAGCAAGAAGACACTCGTACTCGCATCGAGCGCTGAAGAGAAGCGCGACGACAATCCGACAAGTGCGCTGGGCCCTCTGTTGACACGCATGCGCCAGGGGAACCAGGCGACTTGTCGTACGCGGTAGGTTGCCCTGCGTTCACTCGTGAGCTGCGGCGAGTCCAGTGGCCCAGCACGAAGAACTTCAAACCCAACGTACCCGAGAAGTACGACGGCAAGACGCATCCGTCGGAGTTCCTCAGCATCTACACCATTGCAGTGCAGGCTGCCGGCGGACGGGACGACAAGATCCTTGCCAACTACTTCCCGCTGGTGCTCAAGCCCAACGTCAGATCCTGGCTCATGCACTTGCCGGACAACTCCATGTCCTCTTGGGCTGATCTATGCCATCAGTTTGTCGGCGCCTTCACAGGCGGCCACAAGCCTCATGGCCAAGAGAGTGACCTTCATCTGCTCGCCCAGAAGGAAGGAGAACCCCTGCGCAAGTACATTCAGAGATTCAGCAGCGTACAGCACAACATCCCAGACGTCCACCCTGCCGCGGTGATCAGCGCGTTTCATCAGAACGTGCGGAACCGCAGGATGCGGGAGGAGATGGCGATGTGCAAGATTAGAGACGTCAGTGAGCTATATGCCCTGGCCGACAAGTGTGCACGTGCTGAGGAAGGGAGGAGCCTCCCCGGAGAGAATGTAGGAGCAGGAGGATCTGACAGTGAGGATGCCGCCCCGGCAAGGAAGAACCGGCGACGGAACAACAGGAAAAGGAAAGGTAAAGATGTGCTAGTTGTTGAACAGTCCGGCAACGGAGGTGGCGCTAGGACAGCTAAAGCTGGTGGCTCCGGCAAGGAGACTGCCGCAGAGGCTGTGGCGGCCGCCGGCAAGCAGGATGACACCAACAAGCAGTACTGCAAGATCCACCGCACCAAGGGCCATGACCTCCAGAGCTGCAAGAAAGCCGAGCAGCTTGTTGAGCAGTAGAAAGCTGAATACGAGCGGCGCGACAAGGAGAAGGCCCAAGAGGGTGCTGGAGGATCCGGCAAGAAGCGTCCCGGCCGGGGAGGACGCCGCGGCAAGGCCAAGCAGCGGCAAGGAGACAGGCCTCCCCGTGGTCGCGACAAGGATGAAGACGACGACGACGAAGACATGGATGATCAGGAGACCGACGAGCAGGAGTTCCAGAAAGCCACGGAGGTCCTGTGCGTTGACGGCGGTGCTTCTCTGCATACTTCGCACCGCCAGCTCAAGCAGTGGGTGCGGGAAGTTAATGCAGCAGAACCACCCATCGAGTCACGCAAGCCTCTCAAATGGTCCAGCACGCCTATCATCTTTGATATTGAGGACCACCCTCATCGCATAACTGCGGTCGGGTGCTTGCCGATGTTGGTTTCACCAACTATCCGCAACCTCAAGGTCACCAAGATGTTAGTTGACGGCGGGGCCGGCTTGAATCTGATCTCCTCCGCGGTGCTCCAGAAACTCCAGATCCTTGACAGCGAGCTCGAAGAGACCGGCACGTTCCAAGGAATCAATCCGGGAAGGAGCAAGCCGAAGGGAAAGATCACGTTGCCGATAACATTTGGCAGCGAGTTAAACTTCAGAACTGAGAGGGTCACTTTCGAAGTTGCTGATTTCCCATTGCCTTATAATGGGATACTTGGCCGTCCAGCGCTCGCCAAGTTCATGGCAGCCTCTCACTATGCATACAATGTTCTGAAGATGTCAGGCCCGATAAGTGTTATCTCTGTCCCTGGCGACAAGAAGGATGCTCTTATCTGCGTCGACAAGATCTACCGGGAAGCAGCAGCCGCCGCTGATCGCAAATCACTTGCCGCTGAAGCTCCCGGGGGAAAGAAGAAGACCAAGTCCGGGAAGAGCTCTGATGCCCACTCCGGCAAGCGCACCTCTTCGCAGTGCTGCGCTACCGTCGAGGACGCGCCATCGAGCTCCACCGGCAAGTGTAAGAAGGCAATGGCAGCTCCACCTGAGACCAAGAAGGTGTTCGACAAGGAGGACGGCACTGGTGGTACCTTCACCATCAGTGCCACTCTCGACCCTAAATAGGAAAGCGCACTCGTTGCTTTCCTGCGGGCGAATGTCGACGTGTTTGCATGGCAACCATCTGACATCCCCGGTGTTCCCAGGAAAGTAATTGAGCACCACCTTGCCGTCTGTCCTCATGCGTGGCCCGTCAAGTAGAAAGTCGGGAAGCAGGCAGTGGAGCGCCAAGAGTTCATTGCAGAAGAGATCAAGAAGTTGGAAGCAGCAGGCCTTGTCAGAGGAGTGCTCCATCCCACGTGGTTGGCCAATCCTGATGTCGTGCGCAAGGCTAACGAGAAATGGAGACTTTGTATTGACTTTAGCGATGTTAATAAAGCTTGTCCCAAAGACCCATTTCCCTTGCCACGCATTGACCAGATTGTTGACTCCACGGCTGGATGTGATTTGCTTTCATTCCTTGATGCATACTCAGGATACCATCAGATCTTCATGGCAGAAGAAGATGAGGAGAAGACCGCATTCATCACCCCGTGTGGCACATACAGTTTCGTACGGATGCCTTTCGGTTTGAAGAATGCTGGTTCGACATTTGCAAGGGTAGTCCATCATGCTTTTGAGCCACAAATGCACAGAAATGTGGAAGCCTACATGGATGACATAGTGGTCAAGAGCAAAGACAGGGCAACCCTGATTCAAGATTTAGATGAGACATTTGCAAATCTGTGCAAGATCAACCTCAAGCTGAACCCCGAGAAATGTGTGTTTGGAGTCCCCTCTGGCAAGCTTCTCGGGTTCTTCGTGTCTCAGAGGGGAATTGAAGCCAATCCCGACAAGATAAAGTCCATTGAGCAGATTGAAGCACCAAAGCGCGTCAAGGATGTGCAAAGGCTTGCCGGTTGCGTGGCTGCTCTCAGCAGGTTTATCTCTAGATCTGCTGAGCGCGCCCTGCCATTCTTCAAAATTTTGAAGAAGGCAGGTCCAATGAAATGGACTCCGGAGGCGGAGGCTGCGCTGCAAGACTTGAAGAGGTACCTATCCTCCACTCCAACACTTGTCGCACTTAAGCCACAAGAGAAGTTGCTGCTGTATATAGCGGCAACCAATCAAGTGGTTAGTGTTGCGTTAGTGGCGGAGAGGGAGGCGGATGATGAGCCAGCAACCGCGGCAGATGCATCCAGCGACGAGCAAGGGGCTTCGCCGGCAAGTTCTGGTCCGACAAGTTCTGGTCCGGCAAGCTTTGGTCCGGCAAGCTCTGGTCCTGACGAGGATGGATCTGCGCAGGAGCATGAGAAGATGCAGAAGAGAATGGTACAGCGCCCAGTTTACTTTGTCAGTTCCCTTCTGCAGGGGGCTAGATCAAGGTACACTGGTGTGCAGAAGTTGCTTTTCGGCCTCCTCATGGCCTCGAGAAAGCTGCGCCATTACTTCCAAGCACATGAGATCACGGTCGTCACTCATTTTCCGCTGAAGAGGATACTGCAAAATCCAGAAGCAACAGGCAGGATTGTCGAGTGGGCACTGGAACTATCAAGCTTTGGCCTCAAGTTTGAGAGCACTTCAACTATCCAAAGCAGGGCATTGGCAGAATTCATAGCAGAATGGACGCCAACACCAGATGAAGAAATTCCAGAGATGAGCATCCCTGTCAAGGAGGCAAGCAAAGAGTGGCTGATGTACTTTGATGGTGCCTTTTCGCTGCAAGGCACCGGTGCGGGCGTACTCCTTGTCGCACCCACCGGAGAGCATCTCAAGTACGTAGTCCAGATGCACTTTCCCAGGGAGCAAGCAATGAAAAATACTGCAGAGTATGAAGGGTTGCTTGCCGAGCTCAGGATAGCAGCTGACCTTGGGATCAAGAAGCTCATTGTCAGGGGTGATTCACAGCTTGTTGTCCGCCAAGTAAACAAGAGTTATCAGAGTCCATTGATGGAGGCTTATGTTGATGAAGTGAGAAAGCTAGAAGAGCACTTTGACGGCCTACAGATGGAACATGTTCCAAGAGCTCAGAATGACATTGCTAATGGCCTGTCGAAGTGCGCCGCACTAAAGTTACCTGTGGAACCAGGGATCTTTGTGCTCAAGCTGACTCAACCATCCGTAACACCATCAACTGGACAGAGCAAAAAGAGGAAGTTGATTTCTGGTGACTACTTTCTGGCAGAACTTCCTGAAGCCGCTGCCAAGAAGGTCCCCAAGATCAACACCAAGAGTGCTGAGGAGCAGTCTGCTCCGGCGAACCTTAGTGTTTGTTCCGTTGAAGCAGACGCTCCCGACAAGCTTTGCTCCGGCAAGCTTGCCGGGGAACATCAAGCTCCGGTTGAGCCACAGGTTCTTGCCGTAGAAGCTGATGTTCCCGCAGCAGCAGAAATGCCTTTAGTCCTTGTTGTCGAGCCACAAGCTCCAACATGGGCACAACAGATTTTCCACTTCCTTCAGACAGGAGAACTTCCCGAAGAGCAAGAAGAAGCGGAAAAAGTAGCCCGGCAGTCAAGTATGTACCAGTTTGTCGACAACATACTGTACAGAAGGAGACTCAACGGTGTGAAATTGAAGTGTATTTGCCGGGAAGACGGACAAAAGCTGTTGGCAGAGATACATGGAGGCATATGTGGTCACCACATTGGCGCAAGAGCACTTGCCGGCAAAGCTTTCCGGCAAGGTTTCTTTTGGCCGACAGCCCTCCAGGATGCAACTGCACAAGTAACCAAGTGTGAAGCGTGCCAGTTCCATTCCAAGCAGATACACCAGCCAGCTCAAGCTCTCCAAACGATCCCTTTATCCTGGCCATTTTCGGTCTAGGGGCTCGATATTCTTGGCCCCTTTCCCCGAGCTGTCGGGGGCTTTGAGTACTTGTACGTTGCGATCGACAAGTTCACAAAGTGGCCGGAAGTGGAACCAGTGAGGAAGGTGACAACACAATCAGCAGTCAAGTTCTTCAGGTCAATTGTTTGCCATTTCGGGATCCCTAACAGGATCATCACCGATAACGGCACGCAATTCACGAGCCGCACCTTCATGCAGTACGTCCAAGATCTTGGCGCCAAGGTTTGCTTCGCTTCTGTTGCTCATCCGAGAAGCAACGATCAAGCGGAGAGGGCAAATGCTGAAGTGCTGCGCGGGCTCAAGACCAGGACATTCGACAGGCTGCACAAGTGCGGGCGAAACTGGATCGAGGAGCTGCCGGTGGTTCTTTGGTCGATCAGAACAACGCCAAATCGAGCCACTGGACAGACACCTTTTGCTCTAGTATATGGAGCAGAGGCAGTTCTCCCCACGGAACTCGTATACGGGACACCTCGAGTGCTCGCTTATGATGAGCTTGAGCAAGAGCAGCTGCGGCAAGATGACGCGCTGCTCCTTGAGGAAGATCGTCTTCAGGCTGCTGTATGAGCTGCTCGATACCAGCAAGCTTTGCGCCGCTACCATAGCCGCAAAGTTAATGCCAGAAGCTTCGAGGAAGGCGACCTTGTTCTTCGGCGCGTTCATTCCGCCAAGAATTCCAACAAGTTGACGCCGAAGTGGGAAGGCCCTTATCGGGTGAAACGAGTCACTAGGCCCGGCACTGTCCGCCTTGAGACCGAAGATGGCATTCCGGTGAGCAACTCCTGGAACATTGAGCATCTTCGTAAGTTTTACCCATAGGGCGCGGTCGCCGGAACCCGTTCCGGCAACCACTTTTTGTACAAGTCTTGCCGATGTTGCATGTAATACTTTGTACAAAGCCGGGCGCAGATCCCATGCATAAGTAAAGCTCATGTGCTCTGCACATCTTGTCATTTCGTGCATTATATACTTTCTTGCATGCGTTAGCTGACACTTTGTGCAGCACCAATCCCCGGTAAGCAACAACGAGCCGAAAGGCTCCATATCGTTATTTTCTCTTCTTTCTTTTTCCGAAGGAAGGAAGATTCCCAAGGAAGACTCCCCCGCACACAAGTTTGCCGGGGGGGGGGGGGGAAGATAATATGTGGAACAGGCATCGTTCAAGAAAGTTTCGCCTTAACGGAAACATTGCCAGGAAGCAAACGACAGAAAAGCTAAGTTGCCAAAGCTTGAGCAATTAATTTTAATTCTTTTTAAGTTATCTTCCTCGAACGACCGTGCTTTGTATGGAAAACCTGTGCGCGGAGGAACCAACTCGTAGCTAGTTGCGCCCTTACTTTGTTTCGAGTCCGCTCAACAACTTAAGTGTGCTGCAACTAGTCGCGACAAGGTTTCTTGTCGGAGGCGGCACCGCCAGCAGGCTGCTGAAGTCCCGCACTCAGCGCTCGCGGCTCGGGTGCCTGCGCCGACAAGTTCCCTAAAAGCACAGGGTAAAAACATACAAAGGAAGGAATCTAGTAAAGGAAATAACATAGCAATCAATACCAGAAATAAAGTTATATTACAAGATAACTTGTCGCAACTCTAACAGACTGTTTTCATAACATGATTAGCAGCGACAAGGGAAAACAAGATAAAACGGGCGGCCTAGTCCACACGATCGCCCTCGACCCTCTTGATCCCGCTCACCTTGTACACAATGGGTGCGACAAGGGCCTTGAGCGCTTCCACGTCGGTATCCGGCGGCAAGGACTTGAGGACGTTGGTGAAGTTGAGGCCTGGGTTGCGGAAGGCCACCTTCATCAGCACCTTCTGAAGAGCGCCGGCACAAATCCTGCGTGACTCGTCGGCCAGCTTCTTTGGGATCTTCTCCCAAAGCCGCTGGAGTGCCGTCGCCACGCCCTTGAAGAATAGGCTGAGCTTGGCGCTGGGTTGGAGATGCTCGTCGGAAGAGTACCCGAGGTCTTCCATCCCCAGCTGTGCCAGCTCCCCGTCGATGACTGCGGCGATGTTCACCAGACCCTCGGTCCAGTGCTCCACAGTCTCCTTGAATGCATTCTGGGTGACGGCGATGCTCGCCAGCAGCGCCTCGTCGGCTTTGACCTTCTCCGACAAAGTCTTCTCCCGCTCCTTGGCGCCGTCCAGCGTCTGGGTTAGCGTGGCCAGCTTCAGCTCGAGATCCGCGTTGGAGTCTTTGGCGGCGCTGAGCTCCCTGCTCCTCTCAGCGAGAAGACCCTGCAGCTCACCATGAGCAGCAGCATCCTTCTCGCGCTCGCGCTGGAGCGCGACAAGCTCCTCGCCGCTCTTCTGGATGTTCGCCTCCAGCTGCTCCACCCTCGCCTCCAGCTCCTTCTTGGCGGCCTCTGCAGTTGCGGCAGCATCCCTGGCTTCCTTGAGAGACCCGCCAAGTGTTTCCTCGCGCGCGACGAGCTCCTCCTCATAGCTGTCAAGATAGGCCTTCCGCTGCACCAAGTCGCCTTCTCGCGCGGACTGCTTCTCGGCAGCGAGCCTTTGTTCCTCCTCAGCTTCGGCCTTCTCAAGAAGGAAGGCCGTACGCTCCTCTGCGAGTCTCTCCCGCTCCTGTGCCAGGGACCGAAGAGCTTCCTGGCTGATGCTCCGGATCTCCTCTGCGCGCTTCTCCATATCCACTCCCGCCTTCGCCACAAGTGCTTCCCGGGAAGCCAGCTTGGCTTGTCGGGCGCGGTAGAGTGACAGCAGCTTCCGCAGCAGCTGCTCCTCCTCAGGCTCGCCACTGCTGCTTGGCGCATCAACCAAGGACAGCCCAGCGGAGGCGAGAAGCTCCTCATCGAAGGTCTCTCCTTCGACCGGTGCCCTGGAGCTCGACGCCCAGGGGAGCTTGATGAAGATGCCGTCGCCGGCCTTCAAGTAGGCGTCGGGCTGAGGCTCTTCGGAGTCTGGCTCCGTAGCAGCGGCGGAGGGATCGGCGGTCGATGCAGCGCCTGGCACTCCTGCGGCCTCAGAGCCGTCAGTGCGATCACCCGACCCCTCGCCAGCTTCTGTGCCGGCAGCCTTGGCGGCCTCCTCGCCGGCGGTCTCATCAGCACCGGCCTTTTCTTCGTTGGCGGCGTCGTCGTCGTTGCTGCCACGCGCGCCTTCCTCGCCGGTGCCCTATGTCTCCATCGGCTCCGCAGCAGGTGGATCTGAAGAACGAAGAAGGGAGAAAAGTCAAGCAAAAATGCGAGAAGAAAATCAGAAGAAGAAGAACCCAAGGGAAGCTTTTAAACAAGTGGATTACCTGTACCAAGATCTGCAGTTGCGGTCTCAGCCGCCGCGGGGTTGTTGGTACTGTCCCTTGCCGGAGAGCTGCCCCTTGCCGGAGAGTTCTCCCTTGCCGGAGAGCGCTCCCTTGCCGGGGGATCCTCCCTTGGCGGCGTAGTTGAAGCAGATGGCGCTTCGGGAGCGGCTTCCGGGACCTCCTGGTGAGGCTGTTCTGCTCCTGCACAAATCAACAAGCAAGATATCAGCAAAGGAAAAAGCACTCACGCACGCCCGACAACAGAAAGCAAATGGTGAACTTACGCTGGAGGCTACGCTGGGGGCTGCTTTGTGGAGTAGCCACAGGGTCCGTCAAGGTGGTCTCAGATTCACCCCCTGCTGACACGGTGGGGTCATCTTCGATGACGATCACCGCGGCCTTGGCTCTCTTTGCTGCTCTTTGAGCCAGCGTCCTGAAAAAGGAATAAGTTCAGATCGAAGCAAGTTAGAAACAAGATTGAAGAGCAACAAGAATTGGAGGATTACAAGGACAGCAAAGAAACTTACTCTTCTTCCTCCTCGTCAGAGCTGAGCGTGGAGAGATCGAAGTCCACCTCCCCTCCGGTGCGGCGAGGCGGAGGAGTAGGGTCCCTCGCACGCTTGGCGGGAGAAGTGGCGGCGGACCGGGAAGATCCCGCTCCAGTTGCCGCAGCGGCGTGGGGCGCTCCCACGCCAACAATACTTCCCGCGGTAGAGCGTGTCGCGCGTCTCGGCGGCTGTTGACCCGTCTGCCGCCCCGCCACGTCCGCGGCCCTGCGAAGACGCCTTCTTGGTGGGGTCGGGGGCTCCGCCTGCGGCAAGCTGTCTGAGGGCTCGGGCTCCTCCTCGCCGGGCTCGCTCGGCTCGTCTTGAGGCGCGGCAGGCTCTTCCTCGCCGGTGAACTCCTCGCGCTCGGCAAGGTTTACCGCCTCTGCCGCCTCTACCTCCTCCACGGTGAACCCGAATCCACCTACGGCAGCCGCTGCCGCAGCCTCTTCTGCCCTAGTGGCGATGCGCCACATCTCCTCATCGGTGGTGTCACGGGTGAGGCTCTTCTGCTCATCGGCGCGGACAGGCACTTCTTCCAAGTTGTCGAAGAACGCTTGCACGACGTCATCCGCAGGTTCTTGCCAAGTTGGGGCAATGCCGTGTGAGTCGCACAACGGCATCATGGCACGGATCCGGTCAACCGAAGAGTTATTGCACAATGGGACGACGGCCCTCGGCAACGTAAATGGGTGCTGGGGGTCGCGTTTGAACAACTCCGTGAGCATTGCATCCAGCTCCAGGACGGTGAAATTGAAGTTAAGGCCCGGCCACAGCCTCATGATGTCCGCTGAGTTCTTGAACTCCCAGGCGGGCCTCCCCCTCTCCTGCAGGGGGGCGATGCGGCAGCGAAGGAAATCTGCTCCGACAGCGCCTACAGTAAGCCCGGCAAGCCTGAGGCGGAGGATCCTGGTGATGGCGATCTTCAGCCTCTCGTCTTCCGGGGCCAGGTTGCTCCAATCGTTGCCGCGCACTATTGGGGCTTGGCACACGGCAGTGAACAGCTGCGGGTTCTCCTCGACGATCCAACACCACTCCGCTCTCCACTCCTCCCACTTGCTGCGAAGTTCCCCCTCCAGATACGCCTCCTTCTTGCCGGCCCTCGAGATCCAGGCGATCCCCCCAGCAAGCGGCTCTCCTCTCTCGACCCGAGGCATGAAGAAGTGGCGGAAAAGGGCTACATTGGGGTGGACTCCGACAAAGTTTTCGCACAAATGTGCGAAAATTGCCATGGTCAGAACGGCGTTGGGGGTGAAGTCAAGGAGGCGGAGGCCGTATGTGTTCATTATATCACAGAAGAACTCCGAGAAGGGCGGGCAGAGCCCGCAATGGAAGAACAACGCGAAGAATGGATACCCGTTTGGTGCCAATTCTGAGGCGGCGGCCGGGAGTACCCTCGTGCCCGAATGCGCTCGCGTCTCCGTTGCCCAGAAGAGGTAGAAGTACTCCCTCAGCTCCTTCGCGCCGAGCTGGGGGTGAAGATCGCCCGCTCCTTCCGCAGCGCCGCGAGCCGCTGCGCCTCGGCTGACTTCACGCCCTTCCCCTTGTCGGCCTTCGGAGCCATGGCGGAGGTGGTGAGGGAGGTCGACGGCGTTTGTGATGCTGGTGGCAATGGGGGGCGGAGCGCTGCTCTCTCTCAGCTTAGAGAAGAAGGGGGGTGCGGCGGAGGTTCGTGAAGATGGAGTAGTAGCAACCAGCGGAGGGGAACGAACTGCCCTGTTTCCCCTGCTTATAAAGAGGGAGGGGGCGGACGTTTCACCCTTCCGAGTAAAGAATCCACCCACAATCTCTCCCATGACGCCGCGTTCGACGCGTGCTGTTAGGGAGGGCGCGGTGGATACGGAGTGAGTAACGGCAAAATCCAGGCCGCGTGTGCCCGTGCCCTGCTTTGGGCCTGGCCCAACAGCGCTCGGCACCGTGTATGGCCCAGGCCCGGGGGCTCCTGTCGGTGTACTAGAATAGGGGTACCCTAGTACCTCGAACTTGTGCACGGGCAGTTGCAGCGCCCCGCGGCAAGGGCTTGCCGGGTGACTGCCAAGATCCTCCCCGGCTCCTTTGGAGACATACAAGAACAAGTTATTTAAGCTCAAGAGACAAGACCCCGGCAAGAGGAGCTTGCCGGGAAGGCCAACCAAGGCATCTCAAGACCCGGTAAGCGACGAGCTTCCGGGCCCGACAAGACAACGGCCGCGGAAAGGCGCTTGCCGCGGCAGGCGGCCACTCTGCGCCCGCGCTCCAGCGCATCCACCAACTTGTCGCCCTGAGGGCTTTTCTAGGCATGCGTGGCGGGAGGCTGTGCAGCCAGGGGTGCGCAGTGGCATGCGACGCTGACAAGATCGCCATCGTGGCGAACGGAGGCGTCCCTGACGGTACTTTTCCTGCACTGTTTGGGCGACACAGACGGGCATTTAATGCCCTTGTCCCCTGCCGTCAGGGTTAGGTAGGAAACACTGTGCGTACAACTGTACCAACCACCTCGCTTTTTACATTTGTACCCTTCTCTGTGTTGCCACCTGTCAGTGACCCCTTTAGCGTATAAAAGGAGGCCCATGCGCAACGTAGAGGAGGCTCGACTCTTTCGTAAGCCAGAAAGCGCTTAGCTCGCTCTCGAGTAAGGAGATAATACGATCAGACAAGCAGCAGTAGGAGTGTTATCTCTCCGGAGAGCTCCGAAGCTGGGTGAACTGCTCGTGTGTCCCGCCTCGATCTGCTCTTCGTACGACCTCCGCCCCCCGCCGAACCGAAAGGGGCTCCGGTCGCATAGGTGTTCGTGGATCAGTTTCCCCCGACAGGAGGGTTAGGGCAAGGGTGGAGAGGACTAGCTGGGGCTTTATGGAGCATGGAGGGCTCCCATCGACCGTCCCATCAGTGACCGAGGCGACGTGGCTGTCTTTGATGCTCTGCCGTACGAAGGAGACCTGAAGGAAAAACGGGCTGGAGTTGGGCTGAAATGAATAGGTAAGAAGTGGAAGGTGGGCTTTCTCTCTCCCCCAATATTACTACTCTGTCTATATTAAAATGAACAGATATAACAAGGAAAATGCTAGGGAGATAGGAGAGGTGTATGAGAGATATAAGAATATCCCTAAGACGCTGGAATTATGCACTATTCAAAATAATTGGTTTGGGCATTTTTAGAGAAAGAAAATTATCGCAAGTTTGAATTAAATTCAAACTTGAGGCAATTTTGATTCCAACCAAATCAAGTCCAAAAGAGCTGAAAATTGGCAGAGATGGTGTAGGCATGGTTTAAGATTAATAGGGAAAGAATGAACATTTATGGAGGAGGGGAAAAGGTCACTTGCAATAAAGGATGAAGTTTGAAAGAAGGAAGAAGTGAAATGGTTTGCACTTGGAGAAGGGCCTTGGAGAAAAGATGAAGATGCAAACAACCATAGGAGGGGGAGGGGAAGATGGAGAGCACATAACCAACACATCAACATGAAGAATCCAACCCACATGCTGATCTTGATATAATGCAATAAAAAAAACAAGAGGCACATCCAAATCATGTAGCATATAACAAGGTGAGATGAGCATGGCAAACAAAAAAAGGTGGCACATTACAATATAATAAAATATGAACATGATGCAAGAGGCAAAATATGGCAATGGCACTCATCATGATCATGGCATCAAATCAACATAGAGGAATGAATATGCAAAAATTAATTATGATAATGCAACAAAAAAACACACAACAAGAACTCAAATAGAAAGGAAGGCAACTGGAGCATTGGTCTCGGGGCGTTACACCAAACCTTGGGAAAATAACTTCCTTAAGCATTTTAATAGAGGTGTTGTGATCATCACTATTGATTGTAGTAGCTTCTACCCACTTAGTAACATAATCAACATCAACCAAAATATGTGTATAACCATTAGAGGAAGGAAAAGGTCCCATGAAATCAAATCCCCAAACATCAAATGGTTCAACAACAAGTGAATAATTCATAGGCATTTCTTGACGCTTACCAATAGTACCTATTCTTTGGCATTCATCACAAGATGAGACAAACTTATGGGCATCTTTGAACAATGTAGGCTAATAAAAACCAGATTGCAATACCTTATGAGCGTTTCTGTCTCCCGCGTGATGTCCTCCATAAGCTCCAGAGTGACATTTCCATAGGATTTGTTCCTGTTCATGCTCAGGTACATAACGTCTAATAATACCATCTACTCCTTCTTTATAAAGATGTGGGTCATCCAAAAATTAACGTCTTAAATCATAGAAGAATTTTTTTCTCTTGTTGGTATGTATTTAGCAACAATATAATTAGCATAGTCAGCATACCAAGGTGTGCTATGAGAAACATTTATTGCAGCTAGTTGTTCATCAGGAAAGCTATCATTAACAGGTTGTGGGTCATCAAGAATATTTTCAAGCCTACACAATTTATCAGCTACGAAGTTTTCTGGTCATTTCCTATCAGTGATATGCAAATAACATTCTTGTAGCAGAACAACCCACCTATTGAGTCTGGGTTTAACATCTTTCTTTTCCATAAGATATTTATAGCAACATGATCGGTGTGAACAATTACCTTAGAATCAACAATGTAAGATCTGAATTTATCACAAGCAAACACCACTGCTAAGAGTTATTTTTGAGTAGTAGCATAGTTTCGTTGAGCACTGTCTATAGTTTTACTAGCATAACGAATAACATTCAGTTTCTTATCAACTCTTTGTCCTAGAACAACACCAACAACATAATCACTAGCATCACACATATCTCAAAAGGCAAGTTCCAATCAGGTGGTTGAACAACATGTGCGGTAATGAAGGCTTTCTTTAGTGTTTCAAAGGCTTCCAAACAATCATCATCAAACACAAAGGGAATATCCTTTTGCGAAAGATTCGTAAGTGGCCTAGAAATTTTAGAAAAGTCTTTTATAAACCTCCTATAGAAACCATCATGACAAAGGAAACCACAAATACCTTTGATATCTTTAGGACTTGGCATTTTCTCAATTGCATCAACCTTGGCTTTATCCACCTCAATGCCTCTCTCAGAAATTTTATGGCCCAAGACAATACCTTCGTTAACCATAAAGTGGCTCTTCTCCCAATTCAAGACAAGATTTGTTTATTCACATCTCTTCAAGACCCGATCAAGATTGCTCAAACAATCATCAAAAGACTTCCCATAAACAGAAAAGTCATCCATGAAAACCTCAACAATCTTTTCACAAAAATCATAGAATATAGTAGTCATACATCTTTCAGAGGTAGAAGGTGCATTACATGAAACAAAAGGCATACGTCTATAAGCAAATGTTCCAAAAGGACAAGTAAAAGTGGTCTTTTCTTGATCAGGTTGTAAAACAGGTATTTGTGAAAAACCAGAATATCCATCAAGGAAGAAAAAATGTGTGTGCTTGGATAATCCTTCTAACATTTGATCAATAAAAGGCAGAGGGTAATGATCTCTTCTAGTTGCTTTATTTAATTTTTTATAATCAATTACCATCCTATAGCCTGTGAAAATTCTTTGTGGAATAAGCTCATTCTTATCATTAGGAACAACAATAATACCTCCTTTCTCTGGGACATAATGAACATGACTTACCCATCTACTATCAGCTATAGGATAGATTATACCTGCTTCCAGAAGTTTCAATCCGTTCTTACCACTTCTTTCATCTTTGGATTTAACCGACATTGGTGATCAACAACAGGTTTAGCATCAGGTTCCATGTTAATCTTGTGCTGACATGAGTGGGACTAATGCCCTTAAGATCATCAAGAGTATATCCAATAGAAGCCCTATAGTTCCTTAGAACTTTCAATAGTCTTTCTTCTTCATGTTCTGAAAGGTTAGCACTAACAATAAGATGATATATCTTTTTCTCATCAAGATAAGCATATTTCAAAGTGTCTGGCAATTGTTTTAATTCAAACACAGGTTCACCTTTAGGTGGAGGAGGACCTCCTAGAGTTTCAATAGGCAAATTGTGTTTAAGCAGAGGTTGTTGTTTGAAAAAGATTCTATCTATTTCATTTCTTTCACGCATATGCAAATCATTTTCATGGTCTAGCATTCCAAAGGATCAGTAGGAGGCACAACAATAGAAGCAAGACCAATAATTTCATCCTTACTAGGCAAATCTTTCTTATGAGCTTGTCTACTAAACTTGGAAAAATTAAATTCATGAGGTTCATCACCAAAGCTAACACCGACAGTTTGTTTCTCACAATCTATTTTAGCATTGACGGTGTTCAAGAAAGGTCTACCAAAAATAATGGGACAAAAGTCATCTTGTGGGGAGCTAAGAACAAGAAAATTAGTTGTGTATTTTATTTTCCCACACAAGACTTCAACATCTCTAAGAATCCCAATTGGTGATATAGTATCTCCATTAGTAAGTTTAATAGTGACATCTATGCCTTCTATTTCAGCAGGTGCTATTTCATCTTTAATTTCTTGATTTAAGGAGAAAGGAATAGCACTCCACTAGCACCTAGGTCACATAACCCATGATAACAGTGATCTCCTATCTTAACTGAGACAACAGGCATGCCAACAACTGGTCTATGTTTATCTTTTCCTTCAGGTGTGGCAATTCTAGAAGCTTCACCACAGAAGTAAATAACATGCCCATCAATATTATCAACTAAGATCTTTAACCATAGCAACACTAGGTTCAACTCTGATTTGTTCATATGGTTTGGGTGTTCTAACATAACTTTTGTTAACCATAGTTGAAGCTTTAGCATGTTCCTTCATCCTAACAGGGAAAGGTGGTTTTTCAATATAAGAAGTGGGAACAACTGGATCAACATTGTAAATGATAGTTTCTTCTTTAGCTTTTACCGGTTCTTTAATTCCCTCTTTAATTGGTGGGTGATATTTAAACCACTTCTCATTGGGGAGATCAACATGAGTAGCAAAAGATTCACAAAAGGAAGCTACTATCTCAGAGTCAAGCCCATATTTAGTGCTAAACTTTTGAAAAGCATCGGTATTCATAAAAGATTTAACACAATAAAACTTAGTTTCAATACCTGACTCTTTACCTTCATCGAGTTCCCTATCTTCAGAGTTGTGTTTAATTCTTTCTAAAAGATCCCACCAGAATTCAATAGTTTTCTTCATAAAAGAACCAATACAAGAAGTATTAGGCATGGATTGATTATTACAAGAAACACGAGCATAAAAATTCTGAATAGTAATTTCTGTTGAGAGCTCATGATTGGGGCATGAATATAACATTGACTTAAGCCTCCCCCAAGCTAGAGCGATACTTTCTCCTTCACGAGGCCAAAAATAATATATATAATTCCGATCATGATGAACTAGATGCATATGATATTTTTTTGATGAAATTCCAATTTCAATCGATTCCAGTTCCAAGATCCAATATCATCAGATAGCCTATACCATGTCAATGATGTTCCCTTCAAAGATAAAGGGAAAAACCGTCTTCTTAGCTTCATCTCCGGGCAAACCTGCAAGCTTAAACAATCCACAAATTTCATCCACATATATCAAGTGCATATTAGGATGTTTGGTTCCATCTCCTGCATAAGGATTAGCTAGCAGTTCTTCTAACATACATGAAGGAATTTCATATTCAATATATTCAGTAGGTGTAGTAGGTTGACTGGCAACTAATTGTGGTTCCGGTCGAGGTGAAGATACCCCGAACAAACCCCACAGAGGATTGTTTTCCATAGTAGCAAGTGACAATAAATTTCCGCACGTAGTAATAATGTTTCCTTACCAATTTCCACTTACCAAGAGCGCTTCACTCCCCCACAACGACGCTAGAAAATGGCCTTGATGACCCACAAGTATATGGGGTCAGTTGTAGCCTTTTCGATAAGTAAGAGTGTTGAACCCAACGAGGAGCAGAATGAAATGACAAGTGTTTTTTAGCAAGATAATGTCTGCAAGTGCTAAAATTGTAAGTAGCGGAGTAGTTTGATAGTAAGATAATTTGTAACGAGCAAGTAACGATAGTAGTAATGGAAGTGCAGCAAGGTAGCCCAATCCTTTTGAGGCAAAGGACATGCCAAAACGATTTCTTATGATAAGCAAAGTGTTCTTGAGGGTGCACGGGAATTTCATCTAGTCACTTTAATCATGTTGGCTTAATTCGTGTTCGATACTTTGATAATTTGATATGTGGGTGGACTGGTGCTTAGGTGCTATTCATACTTGAACAAACCTCCTACTTATGATTAACCCTCTCGCAAGCATCCGCAACTACGAGAAAAGTATTAAGAAGAAATTCTAACCATAGCATTAAACTTTCGGATCCAATCGGTCCCTTACGGAATAGCACATAAACCGGGGATTAAGCTTCTATCACTCTCGCAACCCGCCATCTAATAACTAGTCCACAATGCATTCCCTTAGGCCCAAATATGGTGAAGTGTCATGTAGTCGACGTTCACATGACACCACTATGAAAATGACAACATACATATCATCAAAATATCAAACACATATCAAGTTCACATGATTACTTGCAACATGATTTCTCCCATGACCTCAAGAACGAAAGTAACTACTCACAAATGATAAACATGCTCAAGATCATAGGTGTATTAAATAGCATAATGGATCTGAACATATAATCTTCCACCAAATAAACCATATAGTAATGAACTACAAGATGTAATCAACGCTACTAGTCACCCACAAGCACCAATCTATAGTTTTGGTACAAAGATTGAACACAAGAGATGAACTAGGGTTTGAGAGGAGTTGGTGCTATGAAGATGTTGATGAAGATAGCCCTCCCCAAGATGGGAGAGTTGTTGGTGATGATGATGACGATGATTTCCCCCTCCGGGAGGGAAGTTCCCCCGGCGGAGGGCAAAAGTGCTCCTGCCCAAGTTCCGCCTCGAGGCGGCGGCACTTCGTCCCGAAAGTCCTCCTCTTATTTTTTCTATGTAAAAATGACTTATATACTAGAAGATGGGCACCGGAGGTGGGCCGAGGAGGGCAGCACCCACCAGGGCGCACCTGGGCCTCCTGGCGTGCCCAGGTGCGTTGTGCCCACCTGGTGGCCCCCTCTAGTACTTATTTGCTCCAATAATTCTTAAATATTCCATAAAAAACCTCGGGAAGTTTCAGCTCATTTGGAGTTATGCAGAATAGGTAGCTTGACATAGCTTTTTCAGGTCCAGATTTCCAGTTGCCGGAATTCTCCCCCTTGGTGCATACCTTGCATATTACGAGAGAAAAGGTAGTATAATTACTCCAAAAAGCATTATTATACAATAAAACAACATAAATAACAGTAGGAAAACATGATGCAAAATGGACGTATCACTCCTTGTAAACCCTTGTGCTATCACTGGATTATGATGATAGAGCCCATGTGTGCTGTAATATGGTGCATGCATTAATATAATCTGGCACAAGTACACTAAAAATAGGCTCCATAAGTAAGGATAGTTGGTAAATGATAGGTTCATAATATATTGTATGGCTAGAAAGGCTTCGGATACCAACTCTCTTCAACTGAAGGTGCGGTACTATTAATATCAGTGTAACTCTCAAAGGCGACACAACTCCCTGCATTTCCTTGCTAATCTTATAGGATTCAAATGGGCATGCTACTACAATTCATATTCCTATGTTTACAAAATCCTACGAATGAAAGAGGCCTGAAGAGTTGAAAGTGTCCATCACAACCGACCGAATAGACCTCTACACTGCAGATCTCCCTGCTCCTCTTCACTACAAGGAACATACTGTACTACTATCATACTCCCTTCGTTCCAAATAAGTCTTTGTAGATATTTCCACTATGGATCACATATAGATGTATACAGATACATTTTAGAGTGTAGATTCACTCATTTTCCTCCATATGTAGTCCATGGTGGAATATATAGGAAGACTTGTATTTGGGAATGGAGAGAGTACTTATTAAAGAAGAACAGAAGAGGAACATGCTAAAGAAGAGCAAGCAGATTTTGGATAATAAAATGTTTGTTGCACAGTGTCCACACATGATGAACTAGAGCGCATTAAGAATGCAACTCCCTGTCGTTTCTCTATATGTGGTGCACGTGCTTTTCGAAAGTAAAGTAGGAACATTAGCTGACCAATTAAACGTTATCTATTTTAGGAATATCAGCATCATATCATATTCGTATTTGAGCAACAAGTTTGGAATTTTGAGTGGCACGTTGTTTAGCTTGATGGATTGAGGAGCAGTGCTAAGCAGCTACGATGATGGTACTGAATATAAAGGAATGTCTGCATGCAAGTCGCGTGACTTTCATCATTTGGGTCAGTCGACCATTTCAGGCGGTTGGATGAAGATCCTACGTCTCCTAACCCTTCTTATTCCTTGTCTCTGATACTTACCCTACAGAACACCGCATGGGCCGTCGGTCGAACCATCGACCCCAACCCCCTGCCCTCCCTTGAACCGGCTAACAATGCCTGTGTTCCTCCGCCACCCCACCCCCACCCCGCCCCATCCGCGTCGAGTTTTCTTCATTCGGTGAGGCCCCACCACTGCCAGGCCACTGCCCCCCACAACCACCGTCCCCACCCGAGCCCCTTCCTTCCCTCCGGCGAACTCCGGCGAGCTCTAAAAAATCAACTGACCCAATTTTGAAATTTAGTCTATTGTCACTTAACTAGTGTGGAATATAAAAGGGGAAAACCATAAGCATTGCAAGTATAGTGTTGAGCGTGCCATGGCGGATCTGAAGGTGCAAACCAGACAAAGGCAACTTCGCAACCAATGTTTGATTTCAACTAACAAGTAAGATCCTAAGTGATGGACAAGAAATCACAGTAAAGCAGTGTCGATCTATTTTCTTGCTGCGATAAATAAGTTGAGTAGATACGAAAGAGTACCGCCTCTGGTGCGGCGCTGTGTATGCATCTGCTGAGAATTTGACGGTGCTGCGGTAGCGATGGCTGTCGGCAGCATGGAAGCAGATCTAGGAGGGTAGATGGTGGCGGCGGGGGAAATATCCCGCCGCGGTGGATGAGACGGTCGTGAAGCCCGTCATGGACGAAAGTGGACGCGCGCCATGGAAAATTGGGCAAAACCACGTACGAGGCACACCCCACATACACAGACCCTTACACAGACCCGTGAACGGGCTATGCGGGGACATGGGGAAAAAAGTGCCCGATGCCCCTAGTGGACGGAAGTGGACGCGCGCCATGGAAAACTAGGCAAAACCACGT
>NC_041391.1:391998894-392009993 GCF_002162155.2 Triticum dicoccoides
CGTCGTGGACGGAAGTGGACGCGCGCCATGGAAAACTCGGCAAAACCACGTACGAGGCACACCCCACGTACATGGACCCTTACACAGACCCATGAACGAGCTATACGGGGACACGAGAAAAAAGTGTAGCTAGCAAGGTGGAAGACGGCCGGGATGAAGCGTGAGACGGGATGCAAGGATCCTGGTCCGGAGTGGTGGAGGAGAGAGGTCAATCTCTTGTAATGAACGACGGCATCGGGGTATCAGCTCCGGCATGGTGGAGGAGGACGGCGGTGGATGGGGTGGCGGACGGAAGAGGTTGGGGTGGAGAGGGTGTTTTGGTGCCCACGGAGTACGAATGGGAAATGGAGGGAGAGAGGAAGGCGGGAACCATGCCTTGAGGGCGCACTTGTCTCAAATGCGAGGAAATTTACAAACTTAGCCCCCGTTTAAAATTTCCTACATCACAACAATAATAGTCGGTTGGGGATAGGACGGTAATCTCACATATACCGAATATTTGCCACCGGAGATTTCGGCCAAGGAGAGTTTGTTTTGGCACCCACCGTATATGAATCCAAGTGAGAGGCGGTTATGTCACGTTTGAGTGAAATTACAAACCTGCCCATATCAAGACCTATTGAAAACGAGCCGACATGTGTTGCGTGTCAGGGACATGCGGTTATTTCCATCTCCCATATTTTGGTTTTGGGCGGTTACTGCAAGCTTGGCCGCTTCGTTCAATTTTTTGAGAAAAAGCTTGCACGTTTACCATGCCAACTCAACTCCAATCCATTTTGTATTCCATTTTTGTTCGGGCAGGCTCCATTTTTGATTGGAATAAAATTCTATATACATCATTATTTATATATACTTTCAAAAGCACAACAAAGAATTTTGCTCCTTTATATATATATAATATGATTTACAAATACAATGATCTCAAAATCATAAGTTGAATTCGAAAAATTTAAACCAAATTATGTTCTACTAAAATGTATGGACCGGTAATATCTACGTTTTAAATAACATAGATGCGTGTGAATTCATATGAGTATGCATGTTTGATACATCATTTTTTGTTCGAGTATGAATTACATGTATCATCATCTCGAATTCAAATATTTGAATACCCTTTACGTTGAATTTTCTATACACGCAACTAAATATTTGAATCTCCTTTCACGCCCATCTCTCTCGCATGCTCCTTCATGTAGCTAGCACTCTCTTTTCTCCAGCTCACCTGCACGCTCACTTCATGTTTCTCCTATATTTTCGCAAACATGGTCTCTCGACGTCTCCCTTGAGAAGTGTCACACTCTACCTATCATTATATGTTGCACAGTTTTCATTATCTCTCCCGTCTTTGTCGTTCTCTAGTATCACTAGGTACCTAAGCTTTCTTTTTCACCGCCACACACATACTCCAACTCGTCTTTGACTTTGTCTTTCTCTCCAGGGTTCTCTCGCGCACCCGATATCTCTCTAGATATGACTCCTACCACTAAAATTACCCTCTCCCGCACACACAACGTTTGTTGCGGTCTCCTTTCCGTCTTCATCTCAGTTATAAAACTGACATTATTCATTTGTTTACCGATCAGAAAAACTCCCCCTCCCTTTCTCTCTCTCTCTCTCTCTCACACACACACACACACACACACAACTACTGCTTCCACTCCCCTTCCCGACTACCATCTCTCTCACAGACACACAAAACTCTCGCTTTTGCACCCCGACTCATATTTCTCTAACAAACATTGATCGACAAGCCTCCAGATAGGTCTATACACCCACACACTCTTGCTTCCACTATCTCGTACATTTCTCTCTCGCGCTCCTTGTATCTATGTAGAGTTTTCGTCCCTTCTTGAGACACGCCCTCTCGATCATGCACACACACACTATCACCTCATTTTATGGTGATACCTCTCACACACACACTCTTTGTGTCTTTGTCACACACGCACTCCATCCTCCTCCTCTCTCCCTCTTTCTCTCTCTCTCTCTCACACACACACATGGGATTTTTGCAAAACTAGCGAGATGCCCATTCGTTGCACGAAACATCAAGATGCATTTGTATGAGTAGTTTATATTGTGGGAGAAAAGGATGAACAAGGGAAGGCCTTATTTGCAAAAGTGGAGAGGGGTTTGGTTATCTTTTTGCAAAATTGCCATAGTTTCCTTCCTGTCCGGCAGATATAAATCGGACGACCTATATTGTAGGATGGTAGACACACCATCATCACCAACTTTATTGTTTATAGGAGTAGAGATTTACCACTTCTGAATCTTGAAACCAACCACATTCCTCCCTTATCTCATCAAAACCGCCAAAGGAATATATTTTAATTGAAACATAACATTTTTTACTGATATACATATTTCAAAACTAGACTCTTTTCTATCAAATAGGTGATATGTATTAATCTACTTTGATCGTGTGGCAACGCATTGACACATTGCCAGTTATTACTACTGTATAATTTTTTGGACGCCACACAAACAGTGAAGTACATATATGAAGAGAAGAGGTGCACGCACGCAGTCGGTCTCTCGCTGTCTCGCACACATGAGAGTTACATAAAGGCACCATAAACAAATAAACCCTAAAACCCTAGGTGCACGATTGCTACATGCGCGGGTACCAGGTAGTACGTGGTGGAGCTCACCTTTGTAGGAATAGTCAGCTCGCGTGATAATTTGGTCCGTAGGAGTTGATGGTCAGGACCACAGGTGAACGACCTGGAGGCGGTGGCTCGCCAGTCGCCACTGATCGAGTAGCCACGTTTAAAATATCATTTTTTTAGCAGGGTAAAGTTCCAATTTTCAATGGTGCATTATAAGTACTAGTTTTTAGACTGATTGGTATGGAGCAAAAATGGAATTCATAACTACTACCTCCGTCCTAGTTTACTAGTCCCCATCGTATTTTGGGTCAAAGTTTGTCCACAAATTTTACTTGTAAAATGTGAATGGAAAACGAGATTTTGTTATACGCAAACAAAAAAGGACTCGAGGGAGTGATTGCTCTAACATGGATGCGACCTCTCATAGCGCAGGCATTGAACCAGCGCGCTGGCCAAGAGGGCCCCACTCGTTGAAGGCCAGGATGAACACGCCTCCTCGCCGCATGCAACCGGCTTCAGACTGCCTCACTTGCCTCTGTTGAATCCGCGCATGTGCCGACAACACATCCTTCCGTGAGCCAGCCAGCATTTTAGAACACAAGCCGGTTGGCTCCTCTCGTCTGCCCACTAATTAAATGAGGCCAGACGTTTGGCAAGAACCGCACCACACCGCCGCTCCCCATATCCTCCTTGCACCATTTTGAACACACTCTCCATAGCATCCGGTGAGCAGGAAGACGAGTTCTTTGGCATAAAAGCCGGTTGGGTGGCCACCGCCGACACCGAGGTCGGGAGCCGCCGCCACTCAGAACCCACGAATGCTACGATCACCGTGTCGCCGGCATACACCTAGTGTGTTGCCCGGTTTGGCTCTAAACATTGTGGACCCCAGCCGTGACCGACATTAGAAATATTATACTTGCCTCCAGAAGTTATTCGCGTTTAGTCAAAAAATGTCCAAAATATAATTAATTATGTATGGTCTTGACTTGTTGTGCTTGCACTGGTAGTAGGAACTAGAGATTTTTCTTTATTTATAACTCTCCTCACATTTTTTGGCTTTGAAGTGAATCATGGTTGTGGACATTATCTATGAATCTGCAGATATCTGGGAACATGAGTTTGATGTGGAAGTTGAACTTGGAATGTTTGGCTTGCGTGTGAACTATACAATGTCCAATGCTTCGTCTCTTATTGTTTAGAAAGTAATTGCTGTTATTACATGACCCGATTTTTTTTATTTTGTGCCACATCAGTAGATGCACGGACATCACAACAGGCATGCTGATTGGATAAACATTTGAACCTAGCCATAATGAAGGAAAATTTGTATTGACGGCAGTTTTAGATAGCAGGAGAAACCAAGCCTGCTCTGCCTCTGCTAGCTTCTTTTTTGCTTCTTCCATCTCTTCTTTGGCCTGGGTGAAGAGTGAATCTGATTGCTCTTTTCGCTTCTTCAGGAACTCAGCCACATTATCAAGGGTTGCTACATTCTTTCTTTTAGCCTTTACTAGAGCCACGAGGACATGAATAGTTAATGACTCCACCTGGCTTGTGTATAATCCAGCATCATCTGGTAATTTGCACCTTGTGTCTAATCCAACATCATCAGGGAATGGGCACCTTATGTGTAATCTAGCCTCATTTTGGAAACATGATCTCGAGGTTGACCATACTTCCCTCCTTGCAGGAACTTCATCCTAACATGAAGTAACTTCTTTTTTAGATCAATACTCAGAGCAACCCAGATCCATGTAGTAGAAGCCAGATAAACATGACTCGGAGAAGTGAATTCAAAAGGAGAAATATAAAAACAAACTCCAAGGTGAGAACACCCACCTCCTACATCGAGCTAAAACTGAAAGCATTAGGATGATTAAGACTCTTGTTATTACACATCAAAGAACACGAGGCTAAGAGAGATAGAAACGACAACATATACACATCGAAGAACACGAGGCTAAACGGAAGTTAATGAAATGGCGTTACTTACCAAAGCTCGTTTTACAGGTTCGGTGCAGCTCCTCTTTAACTAGCCACATTCCTTGTAGATGTCCCCAATATCCTGTGTTTGGTATTCATTGCTCCTCTGCATGTTCGCACTCGTGGTTTTAAAATCTCAACATGGGAAGAAAAATATAGTAATACTCACGCATCTTGTGGGCAACATTAAAGCACTCATCTGCCATGTTAGAGCATCTCCAACAGAACCGCAACACGCGACGCATTAAAAAATGTTTATAGCACCGGAATAGCCAGTTTTTGCGGGCCGCGGAGTGCTGGCTCTAGCGGCCGCTGCAAAAAATTGCGTGCGCGCGCCGCTCCAAAAGACGCGCTATATTTTTTCCTCCTTTCTACTCTGACTCGATACACATTTGATTCTGAGTCAATACTGGCATAGATAGATACATAGATAGTTCTCAGCATACATAGATAGAAAAATAGATAGTTCAACTACTCCTCGTCGTCTGACTCGGTGATGTCCTCCTCCAACGTCTCAATGAAGTGGCAAGATACCGGTCATCGTCAAAGTTCCAGGGCGACGCTGCTCCTAGCTAGATGTTGAATTGAGCGTCTGCCTTCCGCATACGCTTGTCCTCGCGATAGGCGGCTCGCTCCACCCTCCTCTTCTTCCTCTTTGCCCTCCTTTGCGTGTAGAACTCGCGCTTGTTGATGATGTCCTACGTGAAGCATTGGCACCACAGCGCCATGGCTTCCTCGTCCATCTCGGCGATGCCAAGATGGTGCTCCCGCATCCAGTTGTCGCGACAATCCTCGTTGGTGATAAGCCACAGGGGAGGCGCGAGCTCCTGCGCCCACTCCCGTGTCGGCATGTTGGGGAAATTCAATGTTCTACGAGGCCACTGGAGGCACCACACCGTTGCGTCGTACGCGCGGGCAGCCTTGTTGGCAGTGTCAAAAGTGCCGAGGGAGAGGCGCGTCTCACGGAACCGGATATTGGGGAGAAGCCGCCGGAGGGACACGCACGGACGCCGCGGTATCCCAAGTTTTCGGGTGAGGCAACGACATGGTGGCGCAGCGGCAGCAAGGCGAGAAAGAGCGGGGAGAGAGCGATGGCAAAGCAGTGGGAGGTCGTTGGATTTTATAAAGCGCACCAGATGCCGCGCGCCAAAACTAGCGCGCCCGGCTGGTTTTTCCCGTGCTCGCGATCCTTTCCCGTCGTCCCTGCTATCTCTACTGGCTTCTCTACTCTTATATTATATATATATATATTATGTTATATATTTATTTATATTTATATTTATCATTACTTCTTATATCTTATATATCTCTTATATATATTATAGATATATGTACTACTCTTTTCTTTCTTAAAAATATAAAAAAACAGAGTTGGTGATGATGGTGTGCTTGCCATCCTACAATATAGGCCGTACGATTTATATCTAACGGATAGGAAGGAAACTATGGCAATTTTGCAAAAAGATACCCACACTTCTGTCCACATTTCCAAATAAGGCCTTCCCTCGTTCATTATTTTCTCCCACAAGATAAACTACTCATACAAATGCATCTTGATGTTCCGTGCAACGCATGGTCATCTTGCTAGTTCTAATAAACTTTCCATCATTTGCCACACTATTGGTTGCAGATGAAGAACCTACCCAAGCACAACGCAATATAGGAACGATTCACAATTACAAGGTGATATTCTGATGGACAATGCAAGCCAGTATAACCAATTACTTTTAGAGGAACAATAGCAACCAGGAAATTTGAAGGGTAGGTATGAACAAAATTGGAACTGCACATGTACTGCTAAGAGATTCAATACACACATTACCAATCGAGGAGGAGTACGATGGTCGCGGCGGCCTCTGTGCATCATGGTCGGCAACGGGAGTCAGTTCATTGTCCACGACGGTGGTGCTTCTGTGCTTGGCGTCGGCTTCCGGAAGCAGATCCGAGACCGTGGAAGACGGTGTCGGGGAAGAGGCTCGGTGTACGATGACGACGGTGGACCGACTCTAGTGCGGTGTACGACATCGTCGATGAGGCAGATGTGCTGCGGTGGACGAGTGCGCTGATGTAGAAGGGGAGGAGCACGAAGGCAACGGTGTCGTGGAGAAGTCTATTTTGCGGTGAGGATAGAAAATGGGGAGTATTCAGGTGTACTACTCTGGGTGCCGGGGTGGGGTTGGCTGGGTAGGGTGAACCTGAAGTTACCAAAACCTCCCCTACCAACAAGCATCCCTAGGCCTGTTTTGAAGGGTATGATGGTAACTTCGCAATGCTTGAATCAGGGTCGCGGGAGATTTCCCGCTGACCTCAAAATTTTGTAACACTAAACTCCCCGTTTGGCGTGTTGGGTGATTGGGCTAAGCAACTAGTA
Organism: Triticum dicoccoides; assembly: GCF_002162155.2. NCBI lineage: Eukaryota > Viridiplantae > Streptophyta > Magnoliopsida > Poales > Poaceae > Triticum > Triticum dicoccoides. The sequence goes on from NC_041391.1 coordinate 392,005,861, forward strand.
CTCCCTGCGTTTTTATTAACTCTGCATATTAGGTTTGACCAAAGTCAATCTTCCTAAAGTTTGACCAAGTATATAGAAAAATATAAACATTTACCATAACAAATATGTATGATGTGAAAGTACATTCAATAATGAATCTAATGATATCTATTTGTTATTGTATATGTTAATATTTTTTGTTATAAACTTTCTGAGAGTTTACAAAACTTGACTTTGACCAATGCTAATACGCGGACTTAAATAAAAGTGGAGGGAGTACACATTTTTTTCTTAGTTTGTAGTGTAATTAATCATTTGTTGTAATCGTGAAATAAATATATTAGGCTATTGACTTCGTATGTAATGGTTTATACAATTCAATAGTTAGAATCATTGTTGAATTCCAAGATGTATACGAGGTCTATAGTACTTCACAATATGCTCAAACTCACATAATCCCAGCCAAATGAAAAATCTAAATGCATTTCATAGTTATTACTTTGTAGGATGCAACAAAACCAACCATAACTCTACATGATCCATTATAAAAGAAACATTTTGAACACATCCCAATGTGTGAATGAAATGTGTAGAGAGAGCTTGCGAAGATGGAGTAGATAGGGCAGGAAAGATTGTATGTATGTGGGCGAGAGAGTAGGAGACAAATCTAACGAGAGAGAGAGAGAGAGAGAGAGAGAGAGAGAGAGAGAGGAAGAAGTTAGGTCTATGAGAAAGATGGAGACATGTAATATACATGAGATGTGTGTGCATCTGGATTTTGTACACGTGGAAGGAGAAGAGACAACAGGTTTGATGAGAGAGCTGGAAAGACATGGACAAGAGGGGAAGGATCTCGTGGGTTGAGGGAGAGAGAGGGGGGAGGAGTCAGTTAGTCGTCGTCACATCATCGTGCTTCTAAATGGCCTCGCATTCTCTAGTGCAGTGTGGTCGCCGTCTTCGATCTCCTCGATTTCATCTTTGAAGATTGAGGTGGTGCGCATACTGGGTGCAGAGAAGCACAAGCAAGAGTGGTCGCCATATAACCTTGGATGGGGATGAATTGTGTGCTCGGGGAAGGGGGAGTGTGTGTGCAGGGAGTGTGTGTGTGTGTGTGTCTATGTGTATGTGTGCCAAATATTGGGAGAAATCAAACCTATGAAGAGAATGTGCGTGTATGTGATGGAAAGAAACAAATATATTAGGCCACTAACTTCGAATGTAATGGTTTATACAATTCAATAATTAGAATCATTCTTGAATTCCAAGATGTATACGAGGTCTGTAGTACTTCACAATATGCTCAAACTCACATAATCCAAGTCAAATGAAAATCTAAATGCATTTTGTAGTTATTACTTTGTAGGATGAAACAAAACCAACCATAGCTCTACATGATCCATTATAAAAGCAACATTTTGAACACATCCCAATGTGTGAATGAAATGTGTAGAGAGAGCTTGCGAAGATGGAGCAGATAGGGTAGGAAAGATTGTATGTATGTGGGCGACAGAGTAGGAGACAAATCTAACGAGAGAGGGAGAGAGAGAGAGAGAGGAAGAAGTTAGGTCTATGAGAAAGATGGAGACATGTAATATACATGAGATGCGTGTGCATCTGGATTTTGTACACGTGGAAGGAGAAGAGACAACAGGTTTGATGAGAGAGCTGGAAAGACATGGACAAGAGGGGAAGGATCTCGTGGGTTGAGGGAGAGAGGGGGGAGGAGTCAGTTAGCCGTCGTCACATCATGCTGCTTCTAAATGGCCTCGCATTCTCTAGTGCAGTGTGGTCGCTGTCTTCGATCTCCTCGATTTCATCTTTGAAGATTGAGGTGGTGCGCATACTGGGTGCAGAGAAGCACAAGCGAGAGTGGTCGCCATATAACCTTGGATGGGGATGAATTGTGTGCTCGGGGAAGGGGGAGTGTGTGTGCAGGGAGTGTGTGTGTGTGTGTGTGTCTATGTGTATGTGTGCCAAATATTGGGAGAAATCAAACCTATGAAGAGAATGTGCGTGTATGTGATGGAAAGAAACAAATATATTAGGCCACTGACTTCGAATGTAATGGTTTATACAATTCAATAATTAGAATCATTCTTGAATTCCAAGATGTATACGAGGTCTGTAGTACTTCACAATATGCTCAAACTCACATAATCCCAGTCAAATGAAAATCTAAATGCATTTTGTAGTTATTACTTTGTAGGATGCAACAAAACCAACCATAACTCTACATGATCCATTATAAAAGCAACATTTTGAACACATCCAAATGTGCGAATGAAATGTGTAGGGAGGGATTGCGAAGTTGGAGCAGTTAGGGCAGGAAAGATTGAGAGAGAGAGGGAGAGAGAGAGAGGAAGAAGTTAGGTCTGTGAGAAAGATGGAGACATGTAATATACGTGAGATGCGTGTGCATCTGGATTTTGTACACGTGGAAGGAGAAGAGACAACGGGTTTGATGAGAGAGCTGGAAAAACATGGGCGAGAGGGGAAGGATCTCGTGGGTTGAGGGATTCATAATTTTGTGCGGGAGAAAGAGGGGGGGGGAGTAAGTAAGCCGTCGTCACATCATCCTTCTTCCAAATGGCCCCGCATTCTCTAGTGCAGTGTGGTCGCCGTCTTTGATCTCCTCGATGCCCTCTTTGAAGATCGAGGTGGTGTGCATGCTGGGGTGCAGAGAAGCATAGGCAAGAGTGGTCGCCATATAACCTTGGATGGGGATGAATTGAGTGCTCGGGGGAGGGGGGAGTGTGTGTGTGTGTGCCAGATATTGAGAGAAATCAAACCTACGGAGAGAATGTGTGTGTATGTGACGAAAGCTACATGCTAAATAGGGTTTTCACGAAGAGATTGTGAGTGCGCAATAGAGAGCGATGTGCGGGCCTTGAGGTGGGCAGGGGCTGGGTGAGGGTGTCAAAATGTGTGCGTTGATGCATGTGTTACATGCAATCGTGCGAGGGACGGACGAATCGAGAGCGATGGTTGTTGTGTTACGAATCCTCCTCTCTCTCTCTCTCGCTCGCACAAACACAAGTACAAGTAGAAGACCGTTCTCTCATGTATACACAACGTATCGGCATCTCTCTATGTCTCACTCATGCATGATCATTTGCACATTCACACCTCTCTATGTCTCTATCACACGCACACCGTCTCCACATATCCCTTCTGCCAACACACACATGGACACATACACGTGTTCTGTCCCAATCACACACACAAAATATCACACCCAATATATGCGACCCTATCCTAAAGGAACTCGAAGGTCCCACCAAGGATAGAAGTGCATATTGGAGACGCTTTTGCAAGGTGGATATCACTACATCGTACCATTACATAATAGTTGGGGATACATACAAAAGGCATACAATGCCACATGAATACAACAACATCATACATAAGAGCAACATTCGACTACAGATGAAACACAAACAGAAACTCAAATGACATCCACCCTGCTAGCCCAGGCTCCCAACCAAGAACCTATCCCCTAAACGAAGAAGAAGCAGAAGAAGAACTCCAAAACAAGTAAACATCGCGCTCACGTCATGATCATTGCATTACCTGTACCTGCAACTATTGTTCTAGTAATCCGTGGGCCACGAGGACTCAGCAATCCCATTACCATGGGTATCAAGACTAGCAAAGCTTAATGGGTATGGAATGGATAAGTGGTGAGGTTGCAGCAAGCGACTAAGCAATATATGGTGGCTAACTTACGAGTACAAGAATAAGATGAGAAACTACGCAATCGGTCGCAAACTAGTAATTATCACTAAGTTATCTTGAACTACTTATGTTCAAACATAACCCCACCGTGTTCTCTTCTTGAATTTGGGTGGTTGGGTATTCTAATTTGAATCTGGTGTGTCAAGTTTTCTACAACCAGATATTAAAAACTCCCGTCTACCACATAACCGCGGGCACGCCTTTCAAAAGATCAAACCCTGCAGGGGTGTCCCAACTTAGGACATTACAAGCTCACGATCCGCAGAGACAATCCTCCATCGTGGAACATCCGATCAGACTCGGGATCCCGGTGCACAAGATATTTTGACAATGGTAAAACAAGTCCAGCAAGACCTCCCGACGTGCCGACACCCTGATAGTATACGCGCGTATCTCATCTCAGGCCACGACGGATGAGC
>NC_041391.1:392010288-392013624 GCF_002162155.2 Triticum dicoccoides
CTATTTAAGTTTTAGTTGTTATTAGGCAAATGGAAAACCAATGTTGGGCCTTGCTAGAAGAGTTTTATTCAAAGTGAACTGTCAAGAGGGTCCCATACCCCTCACCGTGTTAGGGACGCAAAATCAAGGAACATAAGACCGGTATGACGGAAACTAGGGCGGCAAGAGTGGAACAAAACACCAGGCATAAGGCCGAGCCTTCCACCCTTTACCAAGTATATAGATGCATTAATTAACTAAGAGATATTGTGATATCGCAAAATATCCATGATATCCATGTCCCAACATGGAACAACCTGCAACTGCACCTGCAACTAGCAACACTATAAGAGGGGCTGAGCAAAGCGGTAACATAGCCAAACAATGGTTTTCTAGGAAGGGTGAAAAGGGTTAGAGGCTGTCATGGCAATTTGGGAGGCTTGGTAAACAAGTGGTAGGAAGCGCGACATAGTGATAACATCGAGACAACTAGCATATCAATGATAGTAGTGAGATCCAGGGTGATGGTCATCTTGCCTGAAATCCCACTAGGAATAAGAACGAGTCCATGAAGAAGACGAACAGGCGAAGACGAACCAAGCATAGTCGAACGAATTTTCACGATCGCAACGAAACTGGAACTATCGAGAAGAGCACAACTGGAAAGAAGCAAACAACATGGTAAACACAGAACACAAAAACATGACATGATGCACAACCAAGCATGATGGATGACAAGGCTACATGATTCTACTCATGGTAAGAGATGATGCCTACAAGCACAACACATCAAAGCAAGTTTAAATGAGGCCGGGAACAACATATAACAATTCCGGTAAGTCCTCATGTGCTAATTTTGAAATTGGTCCAGATCTGAATAAACCTTATGTTCAAGTTGTTAAAAATCAGGTTAATATGCACCATGATGATCTACACGAAATTATAGTCAAGTTACATATAAAGTTCATTTAGTTCGGAGCTACGACCTAGAAGATATGACCAAAACAAGTTAACTATGGCTTGATGCAAAATGCATTGAAACATCAAGAAAACACACTCAAAGCATGGATGAAACATGATAATATGAAACTACATTCAATTCTAAGCAAGTTTCATATAGAGCATGCTCAATACGGAGCAACGGTGCAACACATACACTCCAAACAAGTTTAAAGGACAAGCTGTCCAAAATAGCAAGTAGGCACTTTGCAATCATCAAAACAACATGCTACAGGAATCATAAGGGCCCAAACTTAACATGCACTTCAAGTATAGATAACATAATTCAAATATAATTAAGGTTCAGGTTCATAGGTATCAAGATTAAACCAATAGAATCAATGCAAAATGCAATTTTATATCACAAGGACATATACATGAGCAGAGTTAATATGATGGCATGTTGGAGGCATGAAACAAAGATGCTACAGCAACTATACATAGCAAACAAGGACATGACATCATATTACAAATAACAAAGAGAAAATAACATCATTTTATCATATGCATATGGCTCATGGATTAGTGGGAACCAACAAGACAAGATTGAATGTTGAAACAGTTTTAGCAAGTGTAAAACCGAAACATTATGATTGTAGGTGTGCAAGCATGGAACAGAGGCATATGATATCCAAAATTATCAAACTTGGCCTATGGACAAAGTACAAATAGCATACTTCAAAACATGCAATTGGGGCATCTCTAAAAGAGGCATAGATTAACAAATATCAATCCCACAACATAGCATCATGAAGTTAACGGAAAACTGAAACATTATATAGGCATGTTCATGGCAATGAACACATGTGCTACATGACATATATAGTGCGTCAAAACGCACGGTATGATATAGCATAACATGGAAAACAAAACATATCAACTAAGCACCTCCAGATTATGCATGGATTAATTGGTAGCATTAAGCAAACATAGCAACATGATGTCACAGATTCAGACTTGACAAAACATTAACAGCAAGTAGCCCACTTCACAAGCTTCATCCACTCACTACAAGGCATATGAAAATACATGGATTGCACCACTGTAAAGATGGCATGAATATGATCCTAAAACAAGTTGACATGATGCTCAAAAGAAATTCGCACAAAAAGATAAAAAAAGACAAATAGGCAAGTTATAATAGTTTACAGTAGTTAATAGCAACAAGCACTTTTGCTACAGGGATTAACATGTCAAGATGCACCCTAAGATGAATTGAAAGCACACCAACATGTAGATCATGAAGAGCTGAACATTTGCATATCAAGAACATCATCATAGGATCAATAGGGACAAAGCTACACCACTCACAAGACACCTAAATGATGTTAACATGTAGCAGTTTTTAGCAGTTTACAACACTTAGCAGTTTTGCAACAAAGATTAAGGCATGAATATTAACAGTAACATGGATGCAAACTACTCCATCATGAAGAGCATCAAGAGATTAACATTTTGACATATCATACACCCAAACGGAGCAATATGCACAAAGATACAACATGACCAAGATGCACACATGACATGGCAAAACAGGGACATGCGAAAAATCACCAAGTCTGGAATGAGCGCATAATAGCTATACGTCGCCTAGGAGGGGTATAGTGGGTGGCTCACCACATGGGCTCGGCCCAGGTCACTGGGGGAGACAGCAGTGGGTCGGGGAGGCTGGCTGGCCGGATGCAGACGAAGGGGCTGCTAGGCCGCGGGCGAGGACGCGACCCACATGTGGCTAGCGCAGGGCGTCGTTGCCCCGTGACGAGGATGAGTGGCGGCGGGCCTGGCGCGTCTCCGACGGAGCTCCGACGATGGCGGGACAGCGCGTTGGCGTCGGGGATGACCGGATCCAGTCTGGGGAGGCCAGATCTGACCGGTGGAGGATGGAGCAGGGAGGCCGGCGGCGAGCTCCTCCGGGGGGCGGCGCGCTGACCTACGGGTAGAGAGAGGTGAGCTCGGGAGAGAGAAGAAGGAAAGGAGAGGAGGGGAAGGAGACGGGGCCGTCCTGCGGGAGCGGCTGGCGACGGTGGCGCGCGACCTCCAGCGAGGCGTGGGGAGGGGCGAGGCTCGGCGCGGGGGAGCGGGCGCCCCGGGCTGCAACGGCGGCGGCTCGGGCCCGGGCGGGCCGCCAATGGGCTTCGCAGGCCCGTGCGGCTAGGGAGGCTGAGGGGGCGACGCGACACGGCAGGATTTGAGGGGAGCGGCTGCGAGTGGCGGCGCGACCAATCCGGGCGCGTCAAGTGGCGGCGGTGAGGTGGCCGGCACGGAAATGGAGGGAGGTGGCGGCGGGACAGAGGTAGGGGAAGGTTAGTGGTAGGTTTAAACTAGGGTTTGTCCAAAAATGGACTAGGGGATGTTTAT
>NC_041391.1:392013883-392030867 GCF_002162155.2 Triticum dicoccoides
TGGGCTGCAAAGAGAAAGGGGTCCGACGGTTAACACGGTTAACCGTTGGGGCATCAAACGACCTCCAAATGGAACGAAATTTGACAAGCGGTCTACCGATGATGTACCAAGACCACTTGTGAACTGCCGACTTATTCCGAGAACATTTTTCTGCGGCTCACAAAACAAGATCTGGGAGGTATGACGGGCGCGTGCGAGTGTGGTTGGGCTCAGAACGGACAACGGAGGGAACCGGAAGGACCCGGACGGATGCAAGTTTTAAAAAACATGCAGATGAAATGCAGATGATGACATGGCAAAATGCAACACACGACCAAATGTCATGGCAACGATGGCGAATAACTGGAAGACACCTGGCGCATCGGAGTCGAGGCGTTACAACTCTGCTCCACTAACAAGAGATCTCGTTCCGAGATCTTAGGAATGAGACGGAAGAGAAAGAGGAAGAGGTGAAGTAAGAACGCAAGAGAGAAGATGAACAAAGTCAAGAGCACTCGGATAGAAAAGAGGAACGGTGACTGTGATGGAAATCAGAAGCTCAAGGAATAAGATAGACTCTGAAACCATTCCGGTTAGAACAAGATGGAAAAGGAATAAGAACAAAAGAATTCTGGTAGCACTTCGGCTGAAAAATGGAAGTAATGGAACATGAACTTGACAAGATGGGATGACACTTGACAAGTCGAACAACGCAGTGCCTCCGGAAGAATTGAAATAGTGGAATGAAAGAACAAATGAGAGAACAACAACTTCCACCACGAATTCGATAGCATCCTTAGAAGGAACAATTGAACGAAGTTGTTGAGAAAATAACAACAAAAGAATCATCTTGTTGAGGACTTACAGAAAAACATGCAAAACTCCCCTTCAAAAGAATACTGAGAATTAATTGCACTTTGAGACGCAAGAAAAGGTACTTGAGCTCCTCCAACGAGAATCTTGATGAACTCTTGAGGAATCAATTAAATCATGAAGAACCACCATGAAGAACTCTGATAAGCAAAAGGATGATGAGATAGAATAGAAGGATGAAAAGGATAAGATTAAAGCCTTGCAGTGATACATGAAGGTTCCAACGACATAAACAAGAAAACTTGGAACTGCAGAAAGGAAAAAGATGAAACACTTGAACCGAGAATTTTGCCATGATGAACTCCAGAAGAAGGAATTAATCACTTGAAAGAAATAAGAATAAGAATTATGTTATGCATATCCTTCACCAATTAAAATTGATGACAAGCAACGGATCTGCATACTACTTATTCCCATTGGAAAAGGATTGAGCAGAGATATAGCCCAAATCTTGGGAAAGTCTTCATGAACCACTGGTAGAATTGGAAAGAATGAATACATTAATATGATAACAAATGAAAAGGAATCTTGAACGAACCAACGTAAGAATTCGAAAATGACTGATGAAAGAGAATGAATCACCAGGAAGAATTAGAGGAACAAATATGCTTGAGGGGATTTACATGCAAAAGAACAAAGAGATAACGAGCTGATTAAGGAATACTTGACAGATGCGTCGGGATAATTGCATAACGATAGCTGGAATATGAGGACGAAGAATTCTTCTAGAATGATGGCCTTCGGTGAAACGAAACAGAAAACAGCTCCTGACATACTCTGGATGGGTACGAAAAGAATAACTGACAAACAAAATAATTTGAGAGGATAACATGAAGCTGGAACCTCGAATTTTCGAGAGAACGGACAAGATTTCAGAGAAATATTCTTCGATCTGCAAATGCTGAGGATGATGAAGAGAAACACCGCCAAAATTATTGAGACACTCCGGAAGAATGAAAAGAGGGAAGGTTGAACCAAAATTGAGAAGAATTTGAATGCAACCTTGGAGAAGGCATGTGACTGATGGAATCCATTCTTATGTCACACTTTTAAAAGAATTGGTAATGGCTTCGGATAATTAGAAGAGTCAGGTAAGATCCTGGGAAAAGACCTGTGGGTTAGGGCCCAGTGAAGAGAACACACCGTTGAAAAGGATTACGGATGAACCGGAACAATTGAAATATTTGAATGAGGTGACAACCTCGAATTAATTGGAACACAAATGAATCTCCTGAGATGTCTTCCGAACTCCGGAATGATTAAATGGCGAGAGGTGAATGAGCAAGGGGAACACTTGATCCAAGGAAAAGAATATGATCCACCCGAAAAACTTGAATTGAGTCCACAGGAAAAAGAAAAAGCGATGAAGAATGTCTAACAAAACGAGAATTCACCGGTTGAAATAATTGAGGGAAGACTGAAGAAGCTCCACACAAATGAAATTGATGCTCGAAAGATACTCGGGCTCCGGGAAGAAAAGGTATGGGAGGGCGGGAAAAACAAAGGCAACTTGGAAGGGGGAACCGACGAATAACTTGAAGAGAAAACACCGGTTGAAAAAAATTGAGGAAAGAATGCAAAGGCTTCGGACGAGTAGGATGGCTACTCGATCACGGACTTTGGCTTCAAGAAGAAAAAGGGTGGGTGGGTGATAAAAAGAGAACAACTGAGAACAAGGAAACAACTTTGTTGAGAAAGAACTAAGGATTGATCTTGCAAAGATGAAGAAGGACCGAATCAACTCGAAGAGAAATGCACCGGTTGAACAAAGGATAGGCAACAAACAAAAACACCTGTGTTATCCTAAAGAAAATTTGAAGGGGAAGAGGAGTAATTCAAAACACCTATGTCAAGATTCCTCACCAAAGCGATGAAGGGGCTGAGGAGTAAAAAGAATTCCTAATCTTCGATATAACTAGACTCCGAAAACAATTTTCTTCTAGACTCGACAACGACCAACTACGAACAATCAAGGGGGCTCCTATGGTCGGTCGAGGCTCTGATACCAACTTGTCACGCCCAATATGCGACCCTATTCTAAAGGAACTCGAAGGTCCCACCAAGGATAGAAGCGCATATTGGAGACGCTTTTGCAAGGTGGATACCATTACATCGTACCATTACATAATAGTTGCGAATACATGCAAAAGGCATACAATGCCACATGAATATAACAACATCATACACAAGAGCAACATCCAACTACGGATGAAACACAAACAGAAACTCAAACGACATCCACCCTGCTAGCCCAGGCTGCCGACCAGGAACCTATCCCATGAACGAAGAAGAAGCAGAAGAAGAACCCCAAAACAAGTAAACATCACTCTCGCATCATGATCATCGCATCACCTGTACCTGCAACTGTTGTTGTAGTAATCTGTGAGCCACGAGGACTCAACAATCCCATTACCATGGGTATCAAGACTAGCAAAGCTTAATGGGTATGGAATGGAAAAGTGTATATGGTGGCTAACTTACTAGTACAAGAATAAGATGAGAAGCTACGCAATTGGTCGCAAACTAGTAATGATCACTAAGTGATCCTGAACTACTTATGTTAAAACATAGCCCCACCGTGTTCTCTTCTCGACACACTCGAAAAGAGACCATCATGGTTACACATGCGGTTGGGTATTTTAATTCGAATCTGGTGTCAAGTTTTCTACAACCAGATATTAAAAACTCCCATCTGCCACATAACCGCGGGCACGACTTTCGAAAGATCAAACCCTGCAGGGGTGTCCCAACTTATCCCATTACAAGCTCACGATCCGCGGAGACAATCCTCCATCGTGGGACATCTGATCAGACTCAGGATCCCGGTGCACAAGACATTTCGACAATGGTAAAACAAGTCCAGCAAGACCTCCCGATGTGCCAACACCCTGATAGTAGCCGTGCGTATCTCGTCTTAGGCCACGACTGATGAGCTACGTGTACAGGTGCCAAAATAACCCAGGTTGCCCCGGGGCGGCCCCGCACAGTGCTCTAGTTTGGACCAACACCGAGAGGAGCACTGGCTTAGTGGGGTGGAGGGGGGGGTTGATTAAGAATACTAGGGGGCCGGTGAAAATGTCCTATTTAAGTTTTAGTTGTTATTAGGCAAATGGAAAACCAATTCTGGGCCTTACTGGAAGAATTTTATTCAAAGAGAACTGTCAAGAGGGTCCCATACCCCTCACCGTGTTAGGGACGCAAAATCAAGGAACATAACACCGGTATGACGGAAACTAGGGCGGCAAGAGTGGAACAAAATACCAAGCATAAGTTCGAGCCTTCCGCACTTTACCAAGTATATAGATGCATTAATTAACTAAGAGATATTGTGATATCCCAAAATATCCATGATATCCATGTCCCAACATGGAACAACCTGCAACTGCACCTGCAACTAGCAATGCTATAAGAGGGGCTGAGCAAAGCGGTAACATAGCCAAATAATGGTTTGCTAGGAGGGTGAAAAAGGTTAGAGGCTATCATGGTAATTTTGGAGGCTTGATAAACAAGTGGTAGGAAGCGCGACATAGCGATAGCATCGAGACAACTAGCATAGAAATGATAGTAGTGAGATCCAGGGTGACGGTCATCTTGCCTGAAATCCCGCTAGGAAGAAGAACGAGTCCATGAAGAAGACGAACAGGCGAAGACGAACCAAGCATAGTCGAATGAATCCTCACGATCGCAACGAAATAGGAACTATCGAGAAGAAGCACAACCAGAAAGAAGCAAACAACATGGTAAACACACAACACAAAAGCATGACATGATGCACAACCAAGCATGATGCATGACAAGGCTACATGATTCCACTCATGGTAAGATATGATGCCTATAAGAAAAACATATCAAAGCAAGTTTAAATGAGGTCGGGAACAACATATACAATTCCGATAAGTCCTAATTGGTCCAAAGCTGAATAAATGTTATGTTCAAGTTGTTAAACAGCAAGTTAAGTTGTACCATGATGATCTACACAAAATTCTAGTCAAGTTACATATAAAGTCCATTTAGTTCGGAGCTACGGCCTAGAAGATAAGAGCAAAACAAGTTAACCATGGCATTGATGCAAAATACAATCAAACATCAATAAAACACACTCAAAGCATGGATGCGACATGATAACATAAAACTACATGCAATTATAAGCAATTTTCATATAGAGCATGCTCAAGATGGAGCAACGGTGCAACACATACACTCCAAACAAGTTTAAATGACAAGTTGTCCAAAATAGCAAGTAGGCACTTTGCAATCATCAAAACAACATTCTACAGGAATCATAAGGGCCAAAACTTGACATGCACTTCAAGTAAGGATAACATACTTTAAATATCATTAAGGTTCCGGTTCATAGGCATCAATATTAAACCGATGTGATCAATGCAAAATGCAACTTTATATCACAGGGACATATACATGAGCAGAGTTAATATTATGGCATGTTGGAGGCATGAAACAAAGATGCTACAACAACTATACATAGAAAACAAGAGAATTGAATCAAAGTACACATAACAAAGAGAAAATAACATTAGGGCATCATATGCATATGGCTCATGGATTAGTGAGAACCAACAAGACAAGATTGAATTTTGAAACAGTTTCAGCAAGTGTAAAACAACAACATTATGGTAGAAGGTTTGTAAGCATTGAACAGAGGCATATGATGTCCAAAATTATCAAAATTGGTCTGCGGACAAAGTACTGATAGCATACTTCAAAACATGTAATTGGAGCATATCGAAAATAGGCAAAGAGTAACTAATATCAATCACACAACATAGCATCATGAAGTTAACAGAAAACTGAAACATTATATAGGCATGTTCATGTCAATGCAAACATACGCTACAGGACATATATAGGGCATAAAAAGGCATTGCATGATAAAGCATAACATTGGAAACAAAACATGTCAACTAAGCACCTACATATTATGCATGGATTAATTGGTAGCATCAAGCAAACATAGCAACATGATATGACAGATTCAGACTTGACAAAACATTAACAAGTAGCCCACTTCACAAGCTTGATGCACTCACTACAGGGTATATAAAAATACATAGATTGTACCACTATAAATATTACATGAATATGCTCCTAAAGCATGTTGACATGATGCTCAAAACAAAACCACACAAAAAGATAAAAAAAGACAAATAGGCAAGTTATAACAGTTTTCAGCAGTTAACAACCACAAACACTTCTACAACAGGGATTAACATGTCAAGATGCACTCTAACATGAATGCAAAGCACACCAACAAGTAGAGGATGAAGAGCAGAACTTATTCATATCAAGATCATACTCATAGGATCAACAGGGACATAGTTACACCACTCACAAAACACCTAAATGATGTTAACATGCATCAGTTTTCAGCAGTTTACAACACTTAGCTGTTTTGCAACGAAGATTAAAGCATGAATATTAATAGTAACATACATGCAAACTACTCCATCATGAAGACCATAAAGAGGTGAACATTTTGACATATCATACACCCCAAACGGAGCAATATGCACAAAGATACAACATGACCAAGATGCACACATGACATGGCAAAACAGGGACGGGCGAAAAATCACCAAGTCTGGAATATTCGCTTCCCGCAACACATATTCGCTTCTCCATCCTAGTTTGCACATAATCATCCAATCTTCCATCCCCACTAGGCGCCTCCCCCCTCTTCCGAAACCCAAGCACAAACAATGGCAGAACCGAGCAGCGTTCACCGAAAGAGTGGCTGGAATTCGCTCCCCACAGAGGTAATCAAGCTCATCGTTTCGCGTGTGGACAATCTCAGTACCAGGCCGCTCGCCTCCTTCTCTTCTGTAACATCCCAAAATTCTAAATTTTGAAATGTTATATTAAATAAATAACTATGATTTTTTGGGTGATTGATTGATTGAAATTGAGTGGAATTTTTTGAAAGTTGAATGAGAGAAAATAAATGGACTTTCCTAAAACCTTCATCTTTGCAATTTGATGTCCCTGGAATCAAATTCATTTCATCACAAAATCCTAGAGTGAAGATGATATGACTTCTTCCGTTTGAAATGAAAAGGGTTTTGGAAAGATTTGAATTCCATCTAAAAATATTTCAAATTCGAAACTTTACGCAACTCAATGATTTTCACGAGAGAAGATAAAATGACTTCTTCAATTATATGAAATATGAGTTGGAAGTTAAAAAGAATCAAATTGAAAGTGATTTGGTAGTAGTTTTGAAACTCCCTTTCAATTTGGAATTATTTGAGTTTTATTCAAATTATTTTTCTCCTAAAAATAAATATATTGAAATAAGAGTAAAATGATTCTCTTCCATGGAAAATTAGAAGAATTTTTTTGAAATACTTTTCTTATTTTAAAAATGTTTTTTGTTGGGTTTTAATGCAATAGTAGCACTGTTTGATTTATTTGAATTTTTAAAGATTTTATTTGAACTTTAAAAATAGTCCATATTTTAGGAAATCTTTTTCTGATTCTTTTGGTATATAATATGCCTATGTAAAAGTTTTATTTATTTTCTTATATTTTGGTTTTCCTTCCTGCTTTTATTTGAAAAAAGAAAACCCCCAAGGCCGCTGGCCCACTAGCAGGCCGCCCCACTAGGCCTAGTCGCGCCCCTCCCCTTCCACTTTTCTTTTCGTGTGCACCCAGGTCCCCTGTCTTCTTCCCCACATACGTATAGAAGGATTCTACACGTACACGCACACGTCGCCGCTCCGTGTTCGATCTTCGTGGAAAACCTATCCCGAGTCGACCCCACGCCCAAACAATATGTCCTATAAATAGCCACGACCTTCCTCTACCGATTCCCTTCGAAACCCTCGCCAAAACCCATCATATCGCACGCCCTTGCCGTTTGGATCTCACCGGAATTCATGAAGTTCATCGGACGTTCTGGACGCCGGTAAGCCAAGCCAGACCCCTTTCTTGTGCCAATCCAAGTCTCTCATCCATGTGCATCTGTGTGACATCTTGTCTTCGCTTCTTATCCACTCCACTGAGCTACTTCGAGCTCGAACGCCGCCCCGGAGCACCGGAGTTCACCAGAGACAAAGAAACTCCGTTCAACTCCGATGCTCCCAACGACCAGATCCACCACCCGGAGAACCCCCTTGACGAGACGCACCTGACCCCGTCCTCCACGGTCGCTGATTCTCGCCGGAGCAACCGCCCCAATCGGCACCTCTTCCTCCAGTACGTACACCCACACGTATGTCTTTTTTAGATTGGTTTTATTCGATTAGTTGCGTTAGTAAAAAAACAATCTAAACCGCCATTTGTTTTTCTGTTTACAATAACCAGTTCGGTTCACTATAGATCTAAAGAAAACCGTTGGTTTAGTCAAAACCCTGGATTTCTTAAGTCTCGACCGTCCTCTAGTGATTTTGCGAGCATACACTTTTCTAGGCAATAACAGAAAGACACGTGTCCCTGGCTGATCTGTAGTAAATCCCGTAAATTTTTTTTCAAAAAAATACCAATCTTAGAGAATCCATATCTATTAATCTACTTATCCAAATTGAGTGATTCTTTTTGCATTGGATTAAGAATTTCATCTAGTTTATGCGGATACCCAGTTTGGCCACGTTTGCAAATTTTAAATTTGTATTTGCATGAATTTGCCTCAAACACTGTTTGGTGGATAACTTGAGTTTAAAATTAGGTTTTGAATTAATTCTTTTTGCTCCTGGTCACTTGCGGTTTTGTCTAGCAGTAGGTTTGAGTTGGAAAATTTAATAAAATTTTAAATCAGGGTTTTACGCAAAACAGTATTGTTTTAGTCTTTTCTTTATTGTTTTTATTAGTTTTAAATTATTTCTTTTTGTCACTTTTGACAAATTTAGTTTTGTTTCTGTTAGTCAACAAAAGAAAATTTCATTTTATTTTATTTTTTAATTATTTTCTTTAGTTTTGTATGAAAACTTGTTTAGGTCATAGTTAGAGTTTTATAAAAGCTTTTTATTAGTTTCTTTTTACAAATATTTTTTTATGAAAAATAGTTTCTGTTAAATTAGTTGTTTTACTTTTATTTTTCTGTTTAACTTATTAGTTTAGTGTTTTAAATTGCTATTGAAATTTTAGTTAGGGCAAAACTATACTAGATGTTTGTAGCAAAGCCATAGATCTGCGTTAGTAGTTTTCCTTTCTAGTTTTATTCGAAGCTTCCTTGGAATTCGTTTGAGTTTTGTTATTGAGTTTTCTTTTTTGTTTTAGTTGTTATTTTGAGTGCTAGAAGTTGCTTGCTAGAATGAGTGCTTATGTGAATGCTATGTTTGACTTGTATAGATTTTCTTCGGAGAGTGATGAATAGTTCTATCAAGTTTTGTGGGAGCGTTATTATCTTCATCAAGTAATACCAGGCAAGTTCACTTTGACCATGTTTTTCATACCTATGTTTATTTGCATGTAGTAGCACCCTTTCAATAGTCACTCCAATAGTGATATTGATTTCTTGTAGTTGAGTAGAATGCATGAGGTAGGAACTCATCTCCCTGTTACCAAGCCCGGGACGTTATATAGTTTTAGTGCTAAATTAATGTAGACGGGGTTTGGTATGAGTTCTCGGGAGTGGTGTGAGAATGGAGGACTCTATGTCAATGACGACAACTCTATGTTGGCATCTGCAAGGACTGCATCTTCAAGGCCTCAAGACATCAAGACTCGAGACAAGAATTCAATACACACTACTGGGTGAAGGACGGTTGACGGGCACCCTGGAGCAACCAGTGGATGGTCGGGATGCATGGAGAAGCACCATGACATCTTGCGGAAAGCTTCACCCAGACCCAAAGAGACGGAAGAATACTTCATGCCCGGAAGCTTACCTGTGCAACCGCAAGTCACTATGGGCTCTGGTTTGGTTGACCTTAGTTGTTACTCTGGCTGGGATGGTGCTAGTAGATGTAGAACTACGGTAGGACTGGATGAGCACCGGACAGTGGTCAGCGGAACTCTTCGGAAGACCATGTTTCGGTCATCTTGTTCTCAAACACCCTGAAGTGGGAGAACGTAAAAAGAGGGATCGAATCTTGCGGGTAAAGTGTACAAACCACTGCAGCGGGTTAAAACCTAATCGATTAGCCGTGTCCCTGGTTATGGACAATTTGAGCATCTGGACTTGGATGTATCTCGTAACTCTCAACACCGGATCAAAAACTTAATTGTGGGCAACTCATGATGATTTGGGCTATGAGACGTCGGTTGGCGGAACCATGTCATGATAGTAAACTCCATAGTATAGACTCTTGATATTTCTTTGATGTAGGGAAAATAAAATCAGCTTTTATGCAAGACAAAACTTAGACCCAGAGCCACAAAGCCATATTGCATATATAATAGTTTTATCATTTTCTTTCTCTTATTGTGATCTTGCCGGCATGTTCAATGTACTGACCTACACGGCTACAACGTATCATGTTGTAGATACTTTCTTCCGATGAGTAAGAGTACGATACAGGGTTACGGTCTACACTCAACTTGCCGATGGCGTTGATGGGACTCCACACCCGATTGATTGTTTCCGCTGAGACTTATAA
The DNA here is from genome assembly GCF_002162155.2 of Triticum dicoccoides. Classification (NCBI taxonomy): domain Eukaryota; kingdom Viridiplantae; phylum Streptophyta; class Magnoliopsida; order Poales; family Poaceae; genus Triticum; species Triticum dicoccoides. The sequence goes on from NC_041391.1 coordinate 392,024,290, forward strand.
GGTATATATTTGTTTTACGTTATTCATACATGTGATTGCACTTTGATATTTACATTGATGTATTGTGTGTGCCAGCATACTGATCCAGGGATGGCACAGATACACAGAGGCTTGACCATCTGAGGTCGGGTCGCTACAGATATGGTATCAGAGCACATGTTGACTGTAGGATGTGACCCTAGAAATCGGAAAGCCCCTAGGACAGGATGTCGCTAAAACTTTATTTTCAAAAGGATCCATTACTTCTCATCTTTTCTGATTTTATCAAATATTCCCTCTTACCTCAAATAGTTAGAATATACCCCTTTCCCTTTTGACCACACGAAGAATCAACTGAAGCCACTCCAAGAAGGACAAGATATTGGACAACTGATGACCTCTTCAGAATAAAGATGATTTGACCATGCGTTAGAAGAGTTGAAGCTACACCAGTTGAAGACTCCGAAGACTTGAAGAATCTGAAGAATTATTTGACCTTTAGAAGACCAAACCCCTGTTATACACTTACGTTAGATGTGAGGATTTGTGAGCGATCATTTGTTTGATGTTTTCCGACAGCCACAAAGTAAAACCCGTTTCTTCAAAAACTATTGTTTGTATTGTGTGTATCCCTCCCCACCTCTCTCATATCTCATCCCAAAACCTTTGGACCCCATAGATGATGAATGAAGTTGGACTGGTATCTCTGGACCGAAAACTCAGCCAGAGGCAGAGCTATGGATTAAGAACACGGGGAATCACTTCGGGAGCAATTTGGTTTCAAGGAAGAATGAAATATCGTACGCTCTTCAGTACTTTGAAGGAAGTGTTGCAACATGGTGGCAGATGAATCAAGCCATACAAGGATGGAATGGAGCAAAGACTTGGGAAGAATTCAAGAAGACTCTGACAAGATCCCGTCTTATCCAGAAGCCATGTGACCCTAAAGTGAAGAAGCCTTATGCATGAAAGATTTTCAGAGAAATAGGACACACCCAGGAGGAACACAAGGATGGATGCCCTCATTGTGAGGAGAATCACCCAGCCAAAGAATGCCCGACTGGACAGGTTACTTGCTTCCTGTGTGAAGGAACCACGCACTACCCGGCTCAATGCCACATTTACCCCAAGGTAGAAGAAGTTACCAAGCAACAGAAAGAAGCCCTCAGGGAAGGCTTAGAAGAACCTGTGATGAAGGAAGATGTTGAAGACCCCGATGGAGAAGGCCTAATCAGATTCTACTCGAACGCTTGCTATTCATGTGGAGAAGAAGGACATTATTCCTAGTATTGCACCAAGGAAAGAGAAGAATATCTCGGAGACTTCCCGAAAGCAGAAGTGAAGTTTGACCTTCAAGAAATAGAAGCTCTGGTCATTACAAAGAAATCCAAGAAGAGAAAATGAAGGCATCCCCAGAATAACCCAATTTCTGCAGGACCTAAGCAATATCACTTGTTACAGGTGCAAGGATTTAGGTCACTATGCTGATAAATGTCCAAAAAAGAAGCTAAAAATCTAAGTTACCTACATAATCACAAAGAAGCCCCGAGACATGTCAGAAGTTATTTGTTTTCGTTGCAAGGAAGCATGACATTTTGCTAGGGAATGTTCAGATCAGGAGAAAGCTGGAGCTGAGTAGTGGAGATGTTGATATCCGTAATAAGTGTAGTATGGAAAACACTTTTATTTTCATGAGAATGTGGAGTTGAGTTATGTAATAGATTACTCAGAGATTGTAATAATTCATGACTCAATAAAGTTGATATGTCATATGCTGAAAGGATTTAAGGAGTTGTTATGTTTTATCTTGGAAATTAACATTCTAGGTGAACATGGAAGAAAATGAGTTGTGATGCATAAACTGGATGTTGGAAATTGAGTTTGAAGTTTGTTTGGATGATATGAATGTTTACCCAAGGAGATACGTACCTTATTCTGAGTACCATTTTTGTTTTACAACTGCAGATGACGAGCCTTTATGAGTCTTTCCTCAAGGGACCAAAAACTATCATGACCCTGACAAGTGATCATGATTACCCGAAGATCCTGAAGGACATGATGAAGCATATTCACCTTGAAGGAGATGCAGTCCACAAAGGCTACCCCTTCATGCATATGGGAGTGGAAATTTGGTATGTGGAGGTACACCTCCACCGAATGAAAGGAGTTTGCCCAAAGATGATGGGGCAATACTTTTTCATCTCACGTGTACCACAAGCAACTTTCTTCGACGCTGTTCGTGAAGCAGCCATGGAAGACATACACCAGATCGGAGAAATACTTTAAGCAAGACTGCGTTATACTCAAGAATACCTAAGAGAAGTGCATACAGAGATGATGGAGATGAAGCTAAAGGCCACTACGATGAAACAGAAGATTGAAGAGTTCAAGGAGCATGTCGCACAATTCCAGTGGAACTGAAGAATCCTCAAGGAGGAAAAATGAATAAAGTTGGAAGTAACGCTTGACCATACCAAACAATGTGGATGACAGCATTTGTAATACAATACTTTTTGGAATTTGGATTTATGAAAAATGGTTAAGGATGTAATAAAAGATTTGATATGAAAATAATATGATTTTTGGATGAACTAGTGTATTTCACTTTAAGTGTGGTAGTACTTCGTAAAGCCACATGATCAATGAAGAAAGAAATGGATTATTCATGATGGTCCATAGAAGGGAGCTGGACCAAATACTTTGGAGTTTTGTATGATCGTCACCACAAGGGTATGAAGGAATGAAATACTATTGGATTTAAAAGGGGTATAATATGGGAATATGGAACAATAATCCTCGAAAGGATGAGTTAAAGATGTGCAAGTGTTGAATTGGGCCCACAACCCATAGGCCCAGGAATTTATAAGGAATCAAGAATTCCCTGGAAGAAGAAATCTGGAAGAAGCTATGACTCCAACATTAGACGTTTCTTAGGAGGTTACGAAAACCCGAGAGTTGTGAAGAACGATAGATGTTTTGTTCAGCTTGCAGAATTAATGGATATATCCGAACTAAGTTCATCGACAAGAGAAATTCTGCAATGCTTGTGAGAATGCCCGAGTGTTAGAAATGCGAGATTCGCTAAACCTTATACGGGGTAATGATTCGGGTGCAGAATGGATTGGTCACCATACCCACTTACTCTTATCATTTGCTCTTGCTATTTGAAATGGTAAATCAGAGTGACCTACCCATCGCAGAGAGACGACGATATCAAACCTTGTTCAAACCTTAGAATGGTAGGACGGTTGATCCATGCACAGGCAACCATTGCCAACCGTAGGATAAACGGTGAGATTCAACCCAGACCAATTTCCTGCAGAAACCAGAAATTGTTGACAACCATGAGATATCGGTAGTTGTTTAGTATTGACGATAGACCCGTTAGATAAGAAGACCAGTATCATAAGAACCTAACCATGAAGAAGGGATACAAGATCTTGAAGAAAACATTATGCCCTACCGAAAGAGCCTCAGTAATAGAGTTATTCTGAAGATGTGAGAAGAATGACATTGCTTACCAAAAGGATGGAGTACATGAGTCCCGTCGGAACCATAACCCTGCTTTTAAGTGTGGTAGCACACTAGACCATTCCCATCAATGGTATCACCGGAAGACCCCCAAACCCTAACCTTTTCTTGCTAGCCTATTCGAATCTCGAGGACGAGATTCATTTTAAGTGTGGTAGGTTTGTAACATCCCAAAAATCTAAATTTTGGAATGTTATATTAAATAAATAACTATGATTGTTGTATGATTGTTTGGGTGATTGATTGATTGAAATTGAGTGGAATTTGAAACTTTTTGAAAGTTGAATGAGAGGAAATAAAAGGACTTTCCCAAAACCTAAATCTTTGCAATTTGATGTCCCTGGATTGAAATTCATTTCATCACAAAATCCTAGAGTGAAGATGATATGACTTCTTCCGTTCAAAATGAAAAGGGTTTTGGAAAGATTTAAATTCCATCTAAAAATATTTCAAATTTGAAACTTTATGCAACTCAATGATTTTCATGAGAGAAGATAAAATCACTTCTTCAATTATATGAAATATGAGTTTGAAGTAAAAAAGAATCAAATTGAAAGTGATTTGGTAGTAGTTTTGAAATCCCTTTCAATTTGGAATTATTTGAATTTTATTCAAATTATTTTTCTCCTAAAAGACAATATGTTGAAATAAGGGTAAAATGATTCCCTTGCATGAAAAATTAGGAGAAAATAAATTTGAAATGATTTTGGTATTTAAAAAATGATTTTTATTGGGTGTTGATGCAACAGTAGCACTGTTTGCTTTATTTGAATTTTTGTATATTTTATTTGAACTTGAAAAATAGTCCATGTTTTAGGAAATCTTTTTTTGAATTTCTTGGTATATAATATGCCTATGTAAAAGTTTTATTTATTTTCTTATATTTTGGTTTTCCTTCCTGCTTTTATTTGAAAAAAGAAAATGCCCATGGCCGCTGGCCCACTAGCAGGCCGTCCCACTAGGCCCAGCCGCGCTCCTCCCCTTCCACTTCTCTTTTCCTGTGCAGCCCAGGTCCCCTTTCCTTTTATTTTTTTCCTTTCTTCTTCCCCACGTACGTACAGAAGGATTCTACACGTACACGCACACGGCACCGCTCCGCTTTCGATCTTCATGGAAAACCTATTCCGAGTCGACCCCACGCCCAAACAATATGTCCTATAAATAGCCACGACCTTCCTCTACCGATTCCCTTCGAAACCCCTCGCCAAAAGCCATCGTATCGCACGCCCTCGCCGCTTGGATCTCGCCGGAATTCATGAAGTTCATCGGACGTTCTCAACGCCGGTAAGCCAAGCCAGACCCCTTTCTTGTGCCAATCCAAGTCTCCCATCCATGTGCATCTATGTGACATCTTGTCTTTGCTTCTTATCCACATCAGCGAGCTACTTCGAGCTCAAACGCCGCCCCGGAGCACCGGAGTTCACCACAGAGACAAGCACGCTCCGTTCAACCCCGTCGCTCCCAACGACCAGATCCACCACCCGGAGAACCCCCTCGACGAGACGCAGCTGACCCCGTCCTCTACGGTCGCTGATTCTCGCCGGAGCCGCCGCCCCGATCATCACCTCTTCGTCCGGTACGTACGCCCACACGTATGTCTTTTTTTTCAGATCGGTTTTATTCGATTAGTTGCATTAGTAAAAAAAACAATCTAAACCGCCATTTGTTTTTCTGTTTGCATAACCTGTTCGGTTCACTGTAGATCTAAAGAAAACCATTGGTTTAGTCAAAACCCTGGATTTCCTAAGTCTCGGCCATCCTTTAGTGATTTTGCGAGCATACACTTTTCCAGTCAATGACAGAAAAACACGTCTCCCCTGGCTGATGTGTAGTAAATCCTGTAATTTGTTTTTAGAAAAATACCAATCTTAGAAAATCCATATCTATTAATATACTTATCCAAAATGAGTGATTCTTTTTCCATTGGATTAAGAATTTCACCTAGTTTATGTGGATACCCAGTTTGGCCACGTTTGAAAATTTAAATTTGTATTTGCATGAATTTGCCTCAAACACTGTTTGGTGAATAACTTTAGTTCAAAATTAGGTTTTGAATTAATTCTTTTTGCTCCTGGTCACTTGTGGTTTTGTCCAGCAGTAGGTTTGAGTTGGAAAATTTTATAAAATTATAAATCAGGGTGTTGTCCAGCAGTACTGTTTTAGTTATAGTTCTGTTTTAGTCTTTTCTTTATTGTTTTTATTAGTTTTAAATTATTTCTTTTTGTCACTTTTGACAAATTTAGTTTTGTTTCTATTAGTCAACAAAAGAAAATTTTAATTTATTTTATTTTAATTATTTTCTTTAGTTTTGTATGAATACTTGTATAGGTCATAGTTAGAGTTTTAAAAAAGCTTTTTATTTGTTTCTTTTTGTAAATAAACATTTTATGAAAAATACTTTCTATTAACTTAGTTGTTTTACTTTTATTTTTATGTTAAACTTATTAGTTTAGTGTTTTAAATTGCTTTTAAGTGTTTTACTTAGGGAAAAACTATATTAGATGTTTGTAGCAAAGTCATTGTGACGCCCGGATAATTAAGCTACAATGATCCCACGCTAATGATGCCAGATCACCTCGGTTACTGCTGCTAATCTCGCGTTAGTTTGCAACCGGTTCGAGTCCAAATTAAAAATCAAACAAACAATAAAAGTTTTCAAACCTTAAGACAAAAATGTTCGGAGAGAGCCAAATAATGCATAAGTAATGATGGTGAAAAAACCAACCTCTTTGAAAGTGTTTGATTGTCCTAAAGTATATAAAATAGTAGTAAAACAATTAATCAAATGCTTTTTACAATTAATAAATTATTAAACTATTCTATCTAGTTGCCCAAACTTATGTGGTCGTAGTATAATTATTTAGACTAAGTTAGGAACTACTTTTGTAAGTCAAATATCTAAAATAAAAGTGAAACTAAAAGTAATAGAAAAGAAATAAAGAAAAATAACAAGGGGAAAATAAAACAGACAAAAGGAGAAAACCTCCCCTCCCGTTGGGCCCCGGCCCAGCTGGCCGACCGGCCGGCCCAGCCGCCCCCCCATCTTTGGCCTACAAGGCCACTACCCC